>NW_024070186.1:189366113-189607311 GCF_014754425.2 Oryx dammah | reverse complement strand
CACACACACACACACACACGTCGATTTCACTCCACACACACACACACACACACACACGTCGATTTCACTCCGCTTTGAGGAAAAAGGAAAACTATACTTAGCAGTGTGAATTCGGCAAGGTTTTTGGCAACCAACCTTCAATTTTCACCTCAGCTTCAGGGTCCTCACTTGTTTCTGAAGGGACAAGTTGAGTAGAATCTTGAAAAAAAAAATTTCTAAAATGACATTCGTTGTTACGTATTCTCATGTTCCAATATTTTACTGCTCTTCTACCCCAAAAGTCGCTTATCCTGGCATTTTCAATGCATTTCATATTTAATAAACAGAGGTATAAACACAAAGGTAATTTTAATTTTAAAAGGGATAACAGAGTAATAAAAGATTACCTTAACTTACAAGGGATAAGGGGAGATAAGAAACTTTCAGGGAGCAAATGATACGAAATTACCCACAGTAACGGACACAGAATATTCTTCTCTTTGAGCTAATGGAATTCATGTGGCAACAGTGTTTTCTAGTTATTGTTGGGAATTATTGAGATTTTTCAAAAGCTATTTGCTCCTCTCTTATCCTGCCAGCAGCCCCCAGGTGATTCAAGGTCTATCATTACTTGGACTCATAACTGAGTTTTCTGCTGGATAAGAATTATGACACGTACATCAAGTTGGCATCGCCGGACTCAATGGAAACGAGTCTGTGCAAGCTCCAGGAGATGGTGAAGGACAGGGAAGCCTGGCGTGCTGCAGTTCACAGGGTTGCAAAGAGTTGGACACAACTGAGCGACCGAACGACAACATACAGGTTCTACATACAGACAAGAGCCTGGCTAGAGTATCTCACCCAACGGGCTCATTTTAGAAAGATCTGTCAGTTGCCACATTACTTAATTGTTAGTAAGAGAAGAAAGACTAGAAACTCAAGACCGTCTTGATTTTGTACTATCGTCGAATAAGAGGGGAAAATGGATGAAGGCGCACTGGGCTGCGTGCACTGTTCTTGCAGCTTCTTGTCAATCTGTTGTTCAGTTGCTAAGCTGTGTCTGACTCTTTTCGACCCCACGGACTGTAGCCTGCCAGGCTCCTCTGTCCATGGGATTTCCCGGGCAAGAATACTGGAGTGGGTTACCATTTCCTTCTCCAGGGGATCTTCCCAACCCAGGGATCGAACTATAACTGCTTTAAAATAAAAAGGTTTCAGGGAGTTTTCTGGTGGCCTAGTGGTTAGGATTCTGGGGTTTCACTACCACAGCGTGGGTTTTAATCCCTGGCTAGGGAATTGAAATCTGGTAGGCCGTGTGGTTTGGTCAATAAATAAAGAAAGAATAAAAGGACTGGCATAAAATAGAAAGCTTTTAAAAATCAAACAAGGGGCTCCTCTGGCAGTCCAGTGGTTAAGACTTCACCTTCCAGTGCAGGGGGTTCGGGTTTGATCTCTGGTCGGGGAGCTGAGATCCCACAATGCCTCGGGGCCCAAAACCCAAAACATGAAACAGAAGCAGTATTGTAACAAATTCAATAGACTTTTAAAAAATGGTTCATATCAAAAAGGTCTCTTAAGAAAAAGTTTATTCTCTGCAAAATACTGTAAACTAAAAAGAGAGAGAATGCCTCAATTTTCTAACCTTCCATTGGTAATTCCATTTCTATTACTTCAGTGCCTGCAGAAGAGTGACGGCTCTCTGAAAGGAAAGCAAAGAATATATTAAACAGGCAGAAACACGTATTTTTAAAAAAGACATCATTTGAAACTAAGGCAAAGAATTCAAGACCCACACAGGAATACCCATGAAATATTTATAGACTCCTTGAAATCGAATTCATATAAACGATCCTTTCTTTATGCTTTTTTTCCCCCTTCACCTACCTATGCTTTGGAAAAACTTAAAACATAGAAAAGCAGAGAAAAGGCGAAATGAGGCCATTTGTCCATCCTCCAGCATCAAGTCATGACTCAGGTCATTCTTTCTGTGGCCACCCCCCCCCCCCGAGTTGTTGTTCAGGCACTCAGTTGTGTCAGATTCTTTGCAACCCCATGGACTGCAGCACACCAGGCTTCCCTGTCTTTCACTGTCTCCCTGAGTTTGCTCAAACTCATGCCCATTGAGTTGGTGATGCCATCCAACCATGTGGTCCTGTGTCATCCCCTTCTCCTGCCATCAGTCTTTCCCAGCATGAGGGTCTTTTCCAATGTGTCGGCTCTTTGCATCAGGTGGCCAAAGTATTGGAACTTTAGCTTCAGCATCAGTCCTTCCATGAATATTCAGGGTTGGTTGCCTTTAGGATGGACTGGTTTGATCTCCTTGCAGTCCAAGGGACCCTCAAGAATCTTATCCAACACCACAGTTTGAGCATCAATTGTTTGAAGCTCAGCCTTCTTTAGGATCCAACTCTCACGACCACTGGAAGAACCATACCTTTGAGTATACGAACTCTGTCGGCGAAGAAAAGTAACTACCCCAATTGGTGGTTTACAGTAAATCTCGGAATTCCGTGTGCAAATGCCTACACTGGAGAAAGTCCATCTCTCTTCTGTTAGCATCACCATATCGTGATGACCCACACAATGAACAATTATTCTGTATCACCATCTCATATCTACTCATTGTTCAAGTTTCCTCAATTCTCATGCATGTCTTTGAAAAAATAAAAAGACACATACTTTATACTGGAAGTAGTTTTAAATCCCATGGATGGAGGAGCTTGGTGGGCTATAGTCCACGGGTCGCAAAGAGTCGGACACGACTGAGCGACTTCACTTTCACTTTCAGTTTTAAACTTACGGGAAAGTTGCAAAAATAAAATAGTACAAAAAAGATCCATCTACCTTTTACTCAGATAGCAAAATGCTAATAATTTACCGTTTGTGATCTTTGTCTTTCCCGACCTCTGGCTCCAGATGGAGACACACATCTGGATTTCTTTTTTGATCTTGCCTAATTGCTCTGCTTAGGACCTCCAGTACAATGTTGAAAAGAATGGCAAGAACTGACATACTGTTTTTTTAAAATTAATCATTGGTTTTCAGTGTGCTGGGTCTTTGTTGCTGCGTGCAGGCTTTCTCTCGCTGCAGAGACGGGGGCTACTCTTCCTTGAGGTGTGCGGGCTTTTCACTGCGGTGGTTTCTCTCGTGGAACACAGGGTCTAGGTGCAGGGGCTCCAGTAGTCGTGGTGTGCGAGCTTAGCTGCCCCGCAGCACGTGGGACCTTTCTGAATCAGATGTCGAACCCACGTCCCCTGCACTGGCAGACATATTCTTAACCAATGGACCACCAAAGAAGTCCCAGACATACTTGTCTTGTTCCTGGTCTTAGGGGGAAAGTCTTCAATCTTTAAGTATGACATGATCTATATAAGTTTTTAAATAGATGCTCTTAATTGTGTTGAAAAAGTTCCCTTCGGTTCCTAGTTTCTTGAGCGTTTTTTAAAAATCATGAAAGGTATTAGATTTTGTCAAATGCCTTTTTCTTACATCTACGAGGACAATCGTGTGGGTTTTGTCCTTTATTCATCATGTTGCTATTCTGTTGATTGATTTCCATACGTTGGGCTAATCTTGCCTTCCTAGGAGCGATCACTATATGGTCACTGCGTGGTCAGGCCATTCAAGATGGCCGTTCTCTTGCTCTTAGTACACCTCCCCACTCAACCAGACCCTGCTTCACACACAGGACTACCTCCATCCTCTTCATTGGGGCTTAATTAGTAACTACCTACCTCGCTTGCCCCCTACCCCAACTGTTGGTTTCCCCGGTAACCGAAGAGCCAATCAGATGTCAGTTCCTCCCTGTAAATGGGAGCCTCCTCCTCCGAGTCAGCGAAGGTTGCTGTCACTTCTCGTCTGGCGTTTGCTGCACAAGGTGGGTGCTGCTCCAGGACTTTGCTTCAGATGTGTAAGATCCCTTGTCCAATAAGCCACCGATGTCTTTGTCGCTGGGCTTTTTCTTTGTCCTCAAGGTTTGCAGGCCTGAGGCGGAGGTACATACCCAACAGGTATGGATGTATAATATGACTGTTTTATTGAGGGTTTTTGTTTATCTGTTAATAAGCGACATTGTTCTGTAGTTTCCTTGCGTTGTTTTGTCTGGCTTTTGTATCAGGGAGACACTGGCCTAACAGAATGAGTCAAGAAGTATTCCCTCCTCTATTTTCTGTAAGAGTTTTTGAAGTTCTGGTGTACATTCTTTAAACACTTGGTAGAACTCACCAGAAGTCATCTGATCCTGGGGTTTTGTTTGTAGGAAGCTTTTCAACGACTATTCAAAATTCTTATGTGACTATTCAAAATGTGTGTTTTACCTTTAGTCAGTTTCAGTAGCTTGTCCGTTTCATTTAGGTGACTCAATTTGTTGGTGTACAATTGTTTACTATTTGTGACAGGCAGATGCCCCACCCACCCACCACTGCAAAAATAAGATATCCAAAACCCATCAATTTTTATGTTAGATGGCAAGAGGAAGATAGGGTTAGGTGCCCTCATTGATAACCTTCAGAAAAGATTATCCTGCATTATCCAGCTGGGCTCTGTGTAATCAATGTTTGGAGTATTTCAATGTGGAAAAGGAAGGCAGAAGGGTCAGTGTTGCAGTGATATAGTTCGGGAAAGGCTACATTAATTCCTTGACCTTGGACTTCTTGTTCTTGGGCTCCTTGACCCTGACCTTGTTCCCCCCGTCCTGGAAGCCTTTCCCCCAACATCACGCCGCGTCGGCCGGGAAGAGGACAGAATGGTAGTGATGCTCTGACATCCATCCACATCAAGGAAGCCTGGGTGCAGTACAGCTCAGCAAAGCTTGCACAGGGCGTTCTTCATTTCCAGGGAAGAGATGGGTCCCCTGCATACCTAAAAGACCTATGGGACTTCCATGGGCTTCGCATGGGCCAAGATACTATATGGACCTGTGTAGACGCTGTGTCGGGGGTCTTCCGAGAGATCTGTGTTGCAGATGGATCATGAGGTTCTGTTGTGTGTGCTGGGGGGTAGCTTCTGAGCACTTGTGGGGCCACGGCTGACTTCACTGGGGGCTCCCTAGGGGCCAATCGCCATTCTGAGCAGGGCACACTGATTGTCGTTTTGGATCTAAAACTATCTCCCTTACTTAAAGGAGATAGATATCAATACTTCAGCATGTATTTAACCTAAGTGGTTACAAAAACATTCAGTGCTATGGAATATCGTCCATGATGTCAGGCAATCTGGAACTTTTGTGGTATCAAGAAGGAAGCTGTTCTACAAAGATGTCTTGAATGGTTCTGTCGTTTTCAAGCCAAGCAGGAGAAAGACTATAAAGTCATACGTTGAATGTAAATATCTCTCTTCAAATAATGTACTTGTTTCTGAAAAGTTAAAATAGAGTGATTGCAGGTGCATCTAATTTATTTAGTTCACTGTTGCTTTTTAGAGCAGAATCTGTAAGTATCCTATCCCTGATTGTACACAATTTGATCATTTAAGTTTAAAAATATATTCTTGGGATCGAAACAACAGTCATTTGGAAACAAATGTTACACTGATTCTTCACACTAAATTCAGCAAGCACATCTGAGTGTACAGGACGCAGAAAGTCCCGACAGGATGTAGAAAGTCCCGGGCTTGGGACTCCAGGGTAGGAGTAAGATTCTGTGTTTCCCGCTGCTAGCTGAGGGAGTCCTCGGCAAAAGCATAAATATAGGACTTCCCGGGCGGTCCAGGGGTTAAGACTCCACCTTCCAATGCGGGGGGGGCGTGGCTTCAATCCCTGGTCAAGGCACTAAGATGGCACATGCTGTTTGGTGTGGCCAAAAAAGAAAAAAAGCAAAAATAGAACACGGCAGGTCACACTAAATGCTGGAAGCTCCTGCAGGAGTTGAGGTTCTGACTGCCCAGAAAGAAGGCGGACGCTGCTCAGAAGTCTGCAAGGATAGGAAGGGGAGCCTCAGCGAGGGATCAGCTTATATAAAAGCCCCGTGGGAGGGGGGGACTCAGGGCATGTACAAGGAACCACAGTCAGAGCATGTGTCTGAAGAAGGGAGGAAGGGCGATGGTGGGGGAGGCAGATGACACAGGAGGGGACACCAGAAAGAGCAGGAGGGGGACTTTCCTGGCGGTCAAGCGGTTAAGGTTCTGAGCTTCCACTGCCTGGGGCTCAGGTTTGATCCCTGGTCTGCTCAGTTGGTAAAGAATCCGCCTGCAATGCAGGAGACCCTAGTTTGATTCCTGGGTTGGGAAGATCTGCTGGAGAAGAGAGAGGCTACCCACTCTAGTATTCTTGGGTTTCCCTTGCAGCTCAGCTAGTAAAGAATCTGCCCGCAATGTGTAAGACCTGGGTTTGATCCCTGAGTTAGGAAGATCCCCTGGAGAAGGGAACAGATACCCACTCCAGTATTCTGCCTGGAGAATTCCATGGACTGTGTAGTCCATGGGGTATGAGCAATTTTCACTTCTCGGGCTTCCCTGGCAGCTCAGGTAGAGTCTGCCAGCAGTGCAGGAGACCCAAGTTCAATCACTGGTTTGGGAAGATCCCTTGGAGAAGGAAATGGCAATCCACTCCAAAACTCTTGCTTGGAAAATCCCATGGATGGAGGAGCCTGGCAGGCTACCGTTCATGGGGTTGCAAAGAGTCAGACACAACTGAGCTACTTCACTCTCTCTCTCTCAGGGAGCTAAGATCCTGTGTGCCTCATGGGGTGGCCAAAAAAGCAGAGGAACAATAGGAGCATGGAAGGGAACTGGGGCTTTACAGGTGATACGGAGCCACAGACAACGTGAATGGGGAAAGACGTGAACAGATCCCGGCTTTCAAAGAATACACAGTTGGGGTGGGGTAGGATGTATGGGATGGGCTGAGAAGAGATCCTCTGCCCAGATGTAAGGAGACTGGTCACGGGGCACAGGGCGGGATGGGGCAGAAGGGGGCAGAAGGGGGTGGGTGGGGTTGGCCCACGACAGAGCAATTACAACAGAACTTCCGTTGGTCTCTGGGCCTTTTATATCTTTTGGAAAAGGTGTTTTTTAGTATAACTTACTGAGCTAAGTAATGCTGCAGGAAAATTCCAAAGTTTACGACTTTGTAGGAAACATTCTCAATCTGATAATGTTTGAGGATGTAATTGCGAATCGTCCTACACTCTGCAGTGGAGCTGGAAGATGGAGAAAGGACCTGAACATAGTGCAGTTGCCATAGCAACAAGTTGGTGTCCTGTCACCATGATGGCCCCAGCTGACCATCAACCATCATCATCAGCTGGGGGCCGGCAGGATTCTGGTCTCTGTGTGGAGAACAGAGCCACCCAACCCCAAAGACCACCCCACCTGCATCCCCTTTGGAATGTTTGTGCATTTGGTAACAACCATCTTCTTCCTGTTGAACTTATGTGCTGGCAGTGAACTCATATGCTGCCTTTCTAGTAAAAAAAGGCACTTGAGTTTCTTAACTCTGTCTCCATCTCTTTTATCTTAATATCTTCTTAGCAACTCAGACTGGACAGAAGCGGCTTAAGAGAGGAATATTTTAGAACACACAAAACAATATTTAATAGACAAACTGAAGTAAAACGCAGCCTGAAATACCTTTACAGTCACGTATGCCCAGAATCATATGGATTCAGGCTACATATTAATACAATCTATCTTATGACTGTGAAATTGTTCACCTTAATGGCACTGTGCCAGATTCTATGTAAATATACATGGATCTTTATGACTCTTTGCTTATTTGTTCAGATGAGCACTAATTAAAAGCTTCCATCACAGATAACTTTTAGAGAAGAAAGTTATTATAAAATGGTATTACCTTGCATACTATATTCATAGTAATTAGGATCTTCTGATTCTTTCTTGACTGACACAACTTCTGCTTTCAGTGAAATACCTTGGAATGCAATGGAAATTATAAAACGATGTGTTAAACTCACCAACAGAGATGTGACCAGCTAATATACCTTCCAGGTTGTTTAACGCAGGTTGGATTAACACAGTAACACTGCAGTCAGCAAAAGAACTTGTAGCTCATGCACTATGAACAAATGGGTTAATCCACATAAAAATATAATAACACAACATTAAAGGAATGAAAGACGGAGGGAAAGATGGAGGGAGGGAGGAAAAGAAGAGAAGGAGAAAGAGGTCTAGTTCCCAGTTTGGAGAGATTTTCCCTTTCAAGATGGCTGAATATGTACATGTATTTACATGAAATACCATAAATCTTCTTCTGTAATGGGGCCTGAATTGACACAGATTATCTTAATTTGCTTACTACAACAGGATGAATGTCAAAACCTGGGGAAACTACATTAGTAAAACCAAAAGGCTTTATCAGGGAAAGCTGTGGGAGATGGCAAAAATTAGCCACAGAAGCCTCCCATCCCAGTATACACGCCTGTTTGCAACCTAACTTTCCCACTCCTGTTTTCTCCAAGTGGAAAACTACCCCACCTTGTAAACCTGGGGCTGGCCATGTGACTTGCTTCAGCCAATGGGATGCAGACAGAGGCTTGAACCGTGTCTAGGCCTACGCCTCTGCTGTTTTTGGAGCAGAGCGGCCTGTGAATGGACCTGGAGGGTGTGAGCCTCAGAGGAGAGAGACCCAGCTCTGCTGCCTGAGGCCTCGACCCAGGAGGACGGCCAGCCCAGCCCGGAGGACGGCCTGGTCCACACAAAGACGTGTGAGAGACGGAATCACGGTTTGAAGCCACTGAGTTCTGGGGTGCAGGCGGTCTTTTATACTGCAATAGATAACTGATACTGAAGTAGATATATAATCTGTGAAAGTTAACAGAGGCAAAAACAGCTTGGGATTTCACTGTTCACCATTAATTAACAAGTTCCGGGGTGGGGGTGGGGGCCTTCTGAAATTAACAGCTCTGTTGGCATAGGGATAGTGAGATGGGGTATTAAAGAATGTGATTATCAAAAGGGCTTCCCTGGTGGCTCAGCTGGTAAAGAATCCACCCGCAATGCGGGAGACCTGGGTTCGATCCTTGGGTTGGGAAGATCCCCTGGAGAAGGGAAAGGCTACCCACTCCAGTATTCTGGCCTGGAGAGTTCCAAGGACTGAATAGTCCACAGGGTCGCAAAGAGTCTGACACGACGGAGCGACTCTCACTTTTCACATATCACCAGCCTTAATTTTTGTTTGAAATGCGTGTAGTTTTTGTAACTTTCAGTCAAACTTTTAGGTACAACTCCCAAGTTGATTAGACGCTAATGCCTCTACTCACAAACTTCTGATAAATACGTGATGGCTGGGCTGTCAAAGAAAAACTCCTGTTCAATGCAGGCAACTGAGAGCAGATTTGATGCTGCGGAATGCAGAATGCGTTTGAAATGGTAATGAAAACAGGCTGGCTTCAGCTTTTTCTCAACACATGAGGAGGGGGAGGGGGAAATTCAAAAGGCAAAACCCGTTTAAACAGCTGTTGGCTGAGTCAGGTGCTACACAGACATCGCGAGAAGTAAGGCCAAGGGATGGTCAGCTCTCAGAAGCCTGTAGGCAGCTGGAAGCGATCCGTACCATGAAATTCACGGCAGAAAGTCACATTAGGGAACACATATTGTATCTTAAAGGGAACCACATCTCCAAAGAGAGACCTCAGCAAAAGAGGCCTATTTTAAGGCCAGTGGGAATGGCTCATCCATCCTACAGATGGTGAGGAAGGAGGGAGGCGGGGGCCGGGGGGCGGGGGGCATGGTTCCGTGAAAGGACCCCCCTCAGGGAGGGCTAACAACCGCTCACTCTCATCCCATTTGTTTTCCCAGTTTCTGACAGGAGACTGTGGCTTGGGGGTTTTGAATTCTCCGTGACCAACAGAGACACAGGCAGAATGTATCTGAAATGCATCCCTGTATCTTGGAAATGCATCATGGCTAAGATTAGAGGGGCTTCCCTGGTGGCTCAGCAGTACAGAATCTGCCTGTAATGCAACACAGGAGATGAGGGTTTGATCCCTGGATCAGGAAGATATCCTGATGGAGGAAATGGCAACCCACCCCAGTATTCTTGCCTGGGAAAGCCCATGGACAGAGGAGCCTGGTGGGGACAGCACGAGTCGGACATGACTGAGAACACACACATCCCTAAGATTAAAGGGGCATCACGTATAAGGGGGATGAAGACCACAGCTGAATTCTGCCAGCTGAAATCCTTGGCTCCTCATTGACTGGTGTTGGTTTTACCTAGAATAACTACAGTGGGCAAGCACTCTTATTTTTCAGACCATGATATTTAAGGTGGAGCTTCCATCAAGCACACATTTCCATGTAGACAGGAGTGACCCTGGTGTATGACAAGGGAGGGGTCAGGCTCTCCTGCCCCGAGGGACTGGGGGAGGCAGCCGGGTGTAAACCACACCCTGACACCTTCAGAAACATGGATGCTCTGACCTCCATTTCACTGAAGATAAAGTCTCTCTTTGCCTTTCCTCTACATGTATTCTTAATATTGAATATTTTTCTTTTAGATTCTCTCATACTTAATTTTAACTTTTGGAAGTTTGGAACTGTTTCTTATTTTTAGATTGCTTTTCTAAACATTATTAAATTCTAGTTTTACCCCCTTATGGTAGTAGGCGGTTTAGTCACTAAGTCGTGTCCAATTCTTTCTTCCCCAGGGACTGTGTGCCTCCAGGCTCCTCTGTCCATGGGATTCTCTAGGAAAGAATACTGGAGTGGGTTGCCACTTCCTTCACTAAGGGATCTTCCTGACCCAGGGATCAAATTCTTGTCTCCTGCATTGCAGGCAGATTATTTACTGCTGAGCTACCAGGGAAACCCTTTACCCCATTATAGCCAGTTTGCATTAATCTTTATCTTTCTGAGGTTTGAGCTTTAGTTTTATGTACTTGTTTATTTTAGGCTGCCTAAGCTTTTAACTTCTAATGCTAATGCTTTCAATATTTTTCCATCCCTTGATGAAACATTTGACTTTTAATTTTTTTTTCTATTTTTAACCTTTAACATTTTCCCCTAATGCCATTTTTCTTTTTCCTTTTCTTTTTTGAGAAGTGGGAGAGGCAGGGATGGGGGTTAACTGCTCTTATCCATCAAGGAGGGATTTCTTTTCTGCCAATATAGATTATCATAGTAATGCATGTCTATTGTAGAACATTTAGAAATTAGAGTGTAAGAAAGCAATAAAACAAGTTGTTTATTCATACTTTATTCATAAATCAAATTCATAATTCCAAATGTATAAGACTTTTTTTTTTACCTATTTAACAGTCAAGTTCTAATTTCCATACGATTAAAATAATACTTTACCTACAAATATATCTACTTAGTGACCTCATGGACTGTAGCCTGCCAGGATCCTCTGTCCATGGAATTCTCCGGGCCAGAATACTGGAGTGGGTAGCCGTTCCCTTTTCCAGGGGATCTTCCTAAACCAGGGATCAAACCCAGGTCTCCCGCATTGCAGGCGGATTCTTTACTGTCTGAACCACCAGGGAAGCCCAATAACATTTTAGTAAGTCAAGAAAAGGAAATATATGGTATATGATTGGGAATAATGAATAAGACTGACAGTTTTCTTGTCTTATTGCATTAACTAGGACTTTCAGTATGATATTGAATGGGAGTGATGAGAGGGGACATCCTTACTGATCTTAGTGGGAAAAATTACAGTTTCTCACCATTAAATATGATGTCAGCTATAGGTTTTTTGAAGCTTTTTTTAATCAAGTTGAGGAAGTTCCCCTCTATTCCTGATTTACTGAAAGTACCATTTTTACGTAAAATGTGAAGTGAAAGTTGCTCAGTTGTGTCTGACTCTTTGAGACCCCATGGACTGTAGCCCGCCAGGCTCCTCTGTCCATGGAATTCTCCAGGCCAGAATACTGGAGTGGGTATTAAAAGGAGTCAAATAATGACCTGCTGAATACCTTATTCTACAAGCATCAGTATACATACCAGAATCTTCCACGGGTTCAGTCTTCACACGGATGGGGGTGCAGCTAAAAGGAGAAGGGAACGCTGGTCAAGATGGGCAGGAAAAGAACTGCCCACAGGCATCTGGACACAGTGAGCCCACTCCCCAGATCTCCGTGATGTCATGGTTCTCCTCCCCTCATCAAACTGAAGGCACAGCTACCTTGACTTTATTATTATTTTTTTTTTCTTGACTTTAATTTCGTAAAGTTAAATGTCACCATGAAGAAAGTTAAAGGTGTCAACAGAATATAGTTTCATAATCCCAAACATCCCTTTGAATAAGGAATATGTAACAAAATAAGCCATTCCATACTCTAAAGGCTAACACATTGGGTTTAGATGTAGAGGTAATTTTTTATTTGTCCCTTACCTTTCACTTGGTGATGTCACTGACTTATCAGTGTCGGTAACCACCCCAGGCCCACCTGTGCAGGAGTAAAAAGACACACGCTAGCTGGTTTCATGCATCTTGAAATATGACAACATTCAAAAGCATATAAAGGGAAGGGAAATACAGAGAGGACTGAACTCCGGGTTCCAGGTCATCAGAGGGCAGTAGAGAGACCAGCTCAAAGCAGCCCCCAAGGACTGGGCCACCTGTGTGGGCAAGATGAGGGCTGAACAGCAGACAGGGGCCAGAGTGACCTCCAGCAGGTTACTAAGCCTCCCCGTGCCTCAGTTTCCTCATCTGAGGATGGTGGTTGAGTAAGGATTAATTCACTCATGCAAGGTGCTTAGAACAGTGTCCATCACAGAATGTGTCAGCGGTTATTATCATCATTCTGTAAGGACAATACAAGCCGCCTGGGACAGCGGTCACCAGCCACCCCTCGTGCTCCAGTCCCTCGTTTAAGGTGAGCTGGGCCCCTAGGAACTCACAACTGCTCCAGAAATACCTGCTCTGTGAGCAGTCCGTGCACAGGAGTGTCTCATCACCGTCTGGACCCCGAGGTGCATCTTGTGGACAGCGAGACCCCGCCCACCCCAGCCACTTGGTTTCTGCACCTAGGTAGGCCCAGCACCACACTCTCTTTAGACCTGGTCTTTCATGAGCCTTTCACGACCCAAGGTTTCCAACTACGTCCAGAACAATGATCTGAGAAAACAAGAAGTGGGTGTAGATGGATCTCTAAATGCTCCTGGTAAGATTGCTTCTTTTTTTGGTCCCTTCATCATTATGAGGAGATTATGAGATTATGAGGGTTCCCAAACGTAGTCTCCAACACCCTGCACAAGCCTTCTGCCTGATCACACGGAATGGGCTTCCTAGGGGAACCAAGCTGTTAAGACCCTGCTTGTCTTGGGGGCCAGCTTCTCTGGGAAGCTCTTCTGACTACACAGTTCTAACCCTTTCCCAAGGGCTCTCACGGTCGCCACCCCTGGTTCTCTGAACAGTCTCATTCCTTCTCGCAGACATCTCAGAAACACAGGAATGGCCACACAGCCCAGACCTACTCCTGAAGCCCAGGATGCCTGGCCCATGGCTGGTGCGCAAAGACCAGCCTCCTCACATTCCTATGCGTGTGGACAAGGCAGGTCTCCTGCCCTGTGAAGGCTGGACGCAGAAGTCTGCTGGCTTGCAAGCTGGAGGAGGCTGGTGTCTCGGCTCCTGGGCTGGGTGTGTGTGTTTCCCTGAGCTGTAGTCCCTGCAAACATCTCCCCAGGTCCCAGGATCAGAGGTAGCCTCCTCAATGCAGGAAAGGCACAGCCTAAACAAGTTTTAGAATGTGCTAAACTCGCACTTTAACTAAGAAAAGCAACCTGGGCAGTCATGAATTAGAAGAAGCTGACACTTACCTGGCTGATTCACTGGACCCGGGAAAGGTCTGCAAAAAAACCCCATATATTAACACCTGACATGCATACACCAGACACACAGAGTAAACATCTGAAGTACCAACTTCTAAACGTAAGGGGACAGGGACTTCCTTGGGGGCTTAGTGGTAAAAAAATCTGCCTGCCAATGCAGGAGACATGGGTTTGATCCCTGGTCTGGGAAGATCCCACATGACATGGAGCAACTCAGCCCATGCGCCACAACTACTTGAGTCTGTGCTCTGGAGCCCGTGTGCCTCAGCTGCTGAAGCCCGCGAGCCCTAGAGGTAGTGTTCGATAACAAGGGAAGCCACTGAAGTGAGAAGCCTGCGCATCACGACTGGAGAGGAGCCCCTGCTTGCCGCACCTAGAGAAACGCCCATGCAGCAGTGAAGCCCCAGCACAGACAAAAATAGATACATAAAATCATTTAAATAAATACAGCAACCCCAATAAATAAATGGAACGGGACAGATTTAACCAACTGAAATGAAATTGTCAGTTTATCTTCAGGTGAACCAGCTGTGAGAAAAGGGGGAGAGCCTGTCACCTGTTGATGAGGAATGAAATCCCTGCTTTGTTCTCCAAAATCCACTTCAGCGTTGCCAGGTCATAGTTCTCAGGGTGTTGGAAGGGGACCCCTTCTGGGAGCCCCTGCACCACTATAGCCCCCTGGTCCGTCAGCATCTTCTCGTAAGGAACGGGTACCATGGCGGTTGTCCCCAAGGCTTTGCCTGGAAGCATCAGCAGCATAAGAAACCCTGACCGTCAATTTCAGTTAATGCCATAAACCCAGGTGGTGACACTTGGCTCCAAAGTTTATTAAAATCCTAAAGTGTCCCATGCCGCTATATCTCAACTTCGTAACATTTCCAATCAAAGGGCCAAAAGAATACATAGAATCTGTTTGCCTTTAAATCTTCACAGAAGAGAAAATAACAGGTTGCATAATCTATAAAAACATTGAATCAGTCTGTTGTACACTAGAAACCAATGTAAGGTAAGTCAACTATATTTCAATAAGTAAATAACTAAAAATAATCCATTTCTGAAAGAAAAGACAATAATAGGTCTTTTTGTCTCTTCTCTTGGCAGTTGTACGATTCAGGGTACTCGCTCTGGTGCACCCAGGGCTGCAGGGAACACCCTGCGTGGTTACTCACGGTGCTGCCAGCTGAGCATGAGGGCCCGGCCCGAAGCTTACCTGTCCCTGTGTCACGTGGTACAGACCAGGCCTTGCCTGTAGAGAGCTGAGGCCTCATGTCACCACCTGGCCAGTCTCTCTGCACTGCTGGCCATTCCCACGGTGCTGGAGCCCCATTTCTCATAGGGAAGTATAACCTGAGACCCTGAGATCCCCTAGCTGGGGTCCCCAAATACAGATGCTCACTGCAGGTCACACAGATGTATGCAACTATATAGGAAAGAGGAGCCAGGCCTGAAGATGCTCATGGGCTTCTAATGCAAATGTAACACCTGCAGACGTCCTTGTTATCTAGCTTTTAAGTGGTTTTTTGTTTTGTGTGTGTGTGTGTTTTAAATGCACTATATTGCATGCCAGATGTTACTTCTGGCATAGTACCGCACCCCTGGCAGTGGAAGCACAGATTCTTAACCATTGGACCACCTGGGAACACCCCTATCTAAAGCATTGTGTAGGTATTAAAAAAAAAAAGTCTCAGGGGAGTGAGACTCAGGAGGGAGGGGATATATGTATAATTATGGCTGATTCACGTTGTTGTACAGCAGAAACCAACACAACATTGCAAAGCAATTTTCTTCCAATTAAAAAGTAAATTAAAAAAATTTCCTGTCTCCAGGCCTGTGGGAAGACCAATGAGTATGAGGCTGGTGTGTGAACCAACCATGAACACCTGTCATAAATACATGGCTGTGGGAGGGGGCTCCACAAAGGCTGAAGGCCAACAAATGGGAAGAGACCAGGTTGATCTGGTACTTAACTGGCTGTTCGTTTGATGAAAATGTGGATTTCTCTAATGTTAGAGATGGTTTATATAGTCATGCTGATAAGATGATCTCTAATACCATCTTTGCCAACAAAGGTCCGTCTAGTCAAGGCTATGCTTTTTCTAGCAGTCATGTATGGGTGTGAGAGTTGGACTATAAAGAAAGCTGAGCACCAAAGAATTGATGCTTTTGAACTGTGGTGTTGGAGAGGACTCTTGAGAGTCCCTTAGACTGCAAGGAGATCCAACCAGTCCATCCTAAAGGAGATCAGTCCTGGGTGTTCATTGGAAGGACTGATGTTGAAGCTGAAACTCCAATACTCTGGCCACCTGATGCGAAGAGCTGACTCAGTTGAAAAGACCCTGATGCTGGGAAAGATTGAAGGCAGGAGGAGAAGGGGACAACAGAGGATGCGATGGTTGAATGGCATCACCAACTCAATGGACATGGGTTTGAGTAAACTCCGGGAGCCGGTGATGGATGGGGAGGCCTGGTGTGCTGTGGTTCATGGGGTCACAAAGAGTCGGACACGACTGAGCAACTGAACTGAATACCATCTTTGTGGGCTTCCCTAGTGGCTCAGCAGTAAAGAATCCACCTGCCAGTGCAGGAGATGAGGGTTCCATCCCTGGGTCGGGAAGATTCCCTGGAGAAGGAAATGGCCATCCACTCCAGTATTCTTGCCTGGAGAATCCAATGGATAGAGGAGCCTGGGGGCGGCTACTGTCCATGGGGTCACAAAAGAGTCGGACATGACCAAGCAACTAAACAACCTCACCATCTTCTATAGTGAACCAGTCAGGGAATGAATGCCTAAGGTGAGCTTTACCGTAACAAAAGCAGAAATAGTCTTCGACAGCTTTTCTGAGGATTTCCGTTTCTCCTGAATCAACCTGCATCCCGCTGGCATTGGCGGGGACTGGGGGTTTCACCTCCTGCGGCCCTTCAGCAACACCTGTGAATGAGCCATCAGTACAAAGTCAGAAGCCAGGCATCTGTACAGTACGTTTCCTTAATATCCGTGCTTCCAGTACTGAAAGGAAAAAGGGGGAAAGGAACTGACATAAAACAAGATCTTTTAATTAAAAAAATAGGGTAAAATAACAAGGTGATAGTCTCTGAAATGACTCTATGGATAAACAATAATTCAATGTATAAGGAAATAGAATTTAGTAGTTCAAAGGGAAATATAGAAAATTATTTACTACTGAGTTTGCAAGTCACTAGGCAGGAGGACCCTCAGAACTGGAGAGATTTAGGACCAGCCCCCCAGTGATAAGCTCTGAACAGAATCTTACGATGAATTACTTCTTTTTTGGGGCATGCTCGTAGGATCCTTGTTCCCTGATCAGGGATTGAACCCATGCATTCCGCACTGGAAGCATGGTGTCTTAACCATTGGACCACCAAGGAAGTCCTAAGATCGATTACATGAAAGCTTTGAAGAACAGTTAGAAACAGGCAAAACCAGAAAGGAATGATGTCCTTGAAAGAAGGGAAGAACACAGGGAGTGAGATGGATGCTGACCTGGCTTTTCCCCTGTGGGAACTCCTTACTTCCCGTGGGGTTCCGGGGGAAATAGAGCTTAACCAAAAAAGCAGCTGGGGGTAAAGAATCTGCCTGCCAACGCAGGAGACAAAAGATCCCTGGGCCAGGAAGATTCCCTGAAGGAGGAAATGGCAACCCACTCCAGTATTCTTGCCTGGAGAATCCCATGGACGGGGGAGCCTGGTGGGCTACAGTCCACGAGTCGCAAAGAGTCGGACACCACTGAGCGCCTGGGCACTAACAGCAGTAGACTTGTTGAAATGAGGAAATCTACGTCACAGGTCGGGACTGCCGCTGTGGTTAGACACTGAAGCGGAAGTTCTGGAGAAGAGTGAGTCACAAGGTGGGAGACCCAATATCATCACAGCCACTTCCCTCGGATTCTTGTTGTTTTCGTTGCTAAGTTGTGTCCCACTCTTTGTGACCCCACGGACCGCAGCCCCGCCAGGCTCCTCTGTCTATGGGATTTCCCAGGCAAGAATACTGGAGTGGGTTGCCATTTCCTCCTCCAGGGGATCTTCCCGGCCCAGGGATCGAACCCAAGTCTCTTGCATTACAGGCGGATTCTTTACCATCTGAGCCACCAGAGAAGCCTCAACTGGTTCTCCAACTGCGCAAGCACAGGGTGAGGCTTTAAGTAGAAGCAACGTTTGGAAGCTAAATTGTT
The DNA here is from genome assembly GCF_014754425.2 of Oryx dammah. Taxonomy (NCBI): domain Eukaryota; kingdom Metazoa; phylum Chordata; class Mammalia; order Artiodactyla; family Bovidae; genus Oryx; species Oryx dammah. Next base: position 189,589,411 of record NW_024070186.1, on the reverse strand, counting down.
TAGCAGAGATTTAACAGCCAACAGGGTTTAAACATATTTAAACAAGGTTTAGGATTCGCCAGGTTTGGGAAGCTTGTTGAACACTTTGTAAAACTAAGGAGCACATCTTAGGAGGAGGGGCCTCCCTCTGAGACTAAGAGGGATGGATGCTCCAGGGCCAAGGGCATCACTTGTCCACATGGGGACCAGGTGACCTGCCTGCCAGAACAAAACGCAGTTTTATGTAGCAGATCTTTACAACATAGCATGCATAATACCTGGTATGAAATTTAAAATTAGTAGGGACTTCCTTGGTGGTCCAGTGGTCAAGACTCTGGGCTCCCAATGCAGGGGGCATGGGTTCAATCCCTGCTTGGGGAAGTAAGATCCCACATGCTGTACAGCACAGCAGAAAAAAAAAAAAAAAAAAACAACCAAAAGCTCCACACACACACACAAAATTAGTAGAAATGTGAAGAAGCAGGAAGATGTGACCCATGATCAAAAGAGAAAAAAAGCAATTTATAGACTCAGAACCACTAATGACTCAGTTGAAATGACCAAATAAGGACTTAAGACAACTGCTATAAACACACGAAGGACTTTATATAGCCATGGTGAACACAACAAATGAATATAAGGGGGATTCCAACAGAGAAATGAAAATGCTAACCAGAGAAAGAAGAAAGAAAATGGAATTTCAGAAATGGAAAACAGTTGGAAATGAAAACCTCCCCAGATGCACAGTGCCCCAGAGATGGCAGAAGGGAGAATCAGTGTCCTTGAAGACGCCAGCAGAAACTCCAATCTGAAGCTTGAATATAAAAAGAGAAAGGGGACACCCACACACAAAAGGACCAGAGCCTTAATGACCTGTGAGACAATAAAGAGCAATTTTCCCTCTCTGTGTAAATGAAGAGAAATGGAATAAATATTTGACGAGATGATGGCCGGAAACATCCACTGTTGACAAAGACGTCAACCTGCAGATTCAATAGACTCCACAGACAAAGTAAGGTAGAAACAAAGAAGGTCATAAATGGGCATTTCATGGTCAAATCGCTAAAAACCAAAGGTGGGACAGAGCTAGGGAAAACAATACATTACCTTCAAGGGAACAAAAGTAAGAATTCTAACCTAATTTTGTGATCTACAACAGTGGCAGCCAGGAGACAATGGAATGGAAACATCTGAAGGGCTGGAGGAAGGAAATTTTCTGGCAGTCCAGCAGTTAGGATGCCATGCTTTCACTGCTGAGGGCGCAAGTTCAATTCCTGGTTGGGGAACTAAGATCCCATAAGCTTTGTGGCATGGCCAAAAAAAAAGGCTGGAGGGAAAAAAACTGTCAAGCCAGGAGGTTTCATAGCAAGTGAAAAACAGTCTTCAAAAAGCAATAGGAACCTACTGTATGGTGGCCCAGGGATCTGTATTCAATAACCCATAATGAAAAACAATCTGAAAAAATATATAAACATAGGTATAACTGAATCACTTTACTGTACACCTGGAACTAACACAGCATTGTAAAATCAACTATTCTTCAATCAAAAAAAAAATTCTTCAAAAACAAAAGCAAGGAGAATGATGTTGGCATGATAGCAGACTAGGAAGCAACAGGCCTTCTTTCTTCCATGGATACACCAAATTAACAATAGACGGAGCAGAACACCTCTGTGAGAACTGCAGACCACCTGAGAAGCTACGGCACCCCAGCCACTGGAAAACCAAGAAGAGACTTCAGCATAACATAGGAAGATTCTTGGCATTTGGTGTGCCTGCGTGTGCCTCTCCTTCTACGTGGCATAGGGCAGAGCAGCTGGGAAGGAATCCCTCAGTCTGAGCCGCCTCCCTTGGGGTGTAAACACCAGAGTGGACTGTGTGTTCAACCTTCTGGCTTGTCTGGGAGTTGCTGGAGGAACTGATTTCTATCTTGCCTGACTCAGAGCACACGACTTAATTCAGAGCTGCCAATCTGCGGGGAGACACCAGGGGGCGAAAGAGAGTCAATAAGATTTGAGAGGTTCTAGAACAGATAGTGGGTGCGAGGGTGGTCTTCCCTGCCTGGAGCCAGTAAGCAAAAACGGGAGAGGTCTTGGACTCAGCTAGGTCAAAGGGATGTGTCCAAACCATTTTTAAGATAATGCTGATGACATCTTAGAAGAAAACAGCACACAAGTCTTGCCTGCAAATATCCTAAGATTTATAAATAGAAAGGATAACATCCTTAACGTGCATGCATGCAAAGTGGCTTCAGTCTTGTCCAACTCTCTGAGACTTTATAGACTGTAGCCCGCCAGGCTCCTCTGTCCATGGGATTCTCCAGGCAAGAGGACTGGAGTGGGTGGCCATTCCCTATGCCAGAGGATCTTCCCCACCCAAGGACAGAACCCAGGTCTCCTGCATTGCAGGCAGATTCTTTTCCACTGAGCCACCATGACGACATCTTAGAAGAGAACAATATATAAGTCTTGCCGGTAAATATTCTACGATTTATGAATACAAAGGATAAAATCGTTAACACCTACAGTAGTTTGCAAAATCCTTCTGTAAATCCGTCCTGGCATTGACGAAAGCACGTCCTTTCTCTGTTCCAATAACAAACACGTCCGCTTCGTACACTGCGATGCAGGCCACTTCTGCCTTGGACTTGGCCAGTTCTTTACACTGAAATGAAAAACAGAATGAAATGTTATCTACAGGGATGGATCCAAATTTCGTGGGGCCTGGGAGGTCTGCTTTAAGAAAAAGATACAAAACTACAAAAAAACCCAAAAATCTCTAGCTAACTTTTCCCTGGTCCAGGATCCAATCCAGGGTTGCACTTTCTGTTTGCTGTCCTGTCTACCCAGCCTCCTTCTACGTGGGACAGACAGATCTCCATCTTTCTTTGTCTTGCAGGAGACTGACATTTATGGAAGTGCAGTGCAGCTATTTTCCAGGTGTCCTGAAATTTGGGTGTGTCCGATGCTCCCTCCTTAAGAGGCACGAATGCCACGGAGGCAGTGCTGCTGCTTCTAAGTGCCTCCCACCAGGCAGCTCCAGAGGTCCCTCTGGCCCACCTCTGCCCGTGTTCCTGTTCGTCACTTGATTAAGGAGGTGGCTGTCAAGTTTGTCCATTTTTATAAAGTTACTGATTGTTCTTTTTTTAATCCATAAGTATCTTGTAATCAGATGCTTTGAGATTATGTAAGTTAGTTAGTCGTGTTCTACTCTTTGCGACCCCATGGACTGTAGCCCACCAGGCTCCTCTGTCCATGGAATTCTCCAAGCAAGAATACTGGAATGGGTAGCCATTCCCTTCTCCAGGGGGTCTTCCCCAACCCAGCAATCAAACCCAGGTCTGCTGCGTGGCAGGCAGATTCTTTACCATCTGAGCCACCAGGGAAGCCCCTGAGGTTATATAAGTTTCCCCTCAAATTTTTACCCACTGGATAAAGTTTATACTTTGGATGTAAATAGATGCATATAAATAGATTATTAATTGACCTTTGAATTTAAACAAAAACTATTTTCAAACAAGGTAACAGAAATGCCTGCATTAAATTTTCAGATCTGGAGAGCTTAGCTTTATACGATTCCATCCATAATGTAGGAAAACAGTTCTTAATTACCTGACAAGCCTACCATTCTTTCTTAAGAAGGATATGTGTACACAAATAGGATTTAACACTGTAGCTGAATGTCAAAAGTGTTGGTGAAGTGTTTCATAATTCAGCAGTGATCCAACCAGATGACGTTTTATAGAACTGCAAACCATCTCACCATGGACTCAAGAGCAGACACGAGGAACGTCACCACCACCCTGCTCTCCGAGGACTCCTCATTTGCAATGGGCAGGGTGGACGCTGCGACTTGCGCCATGATCCCTAGGAGAGAGATGTATTAAGAAAGTGAGTGGTAGAAACTGTGTCCTGCTCAACTGGTTGAGAACTGGGAGGGTCCTCACAGGTGACCCAGTTCAAACCTTCCTTTAAAGCTGACACTTAAAAACAGTACATGGGGACTTCTCTGGTGATCCAGTGGTTAAGAATTCGCCTTCCAATGCAGGGAACTCTGGTTCGATCCCTGGTCACGGAACTAAGGCCCCACAAGCCAAGGGGCAACTAAGTCTGCATGCTGCAACTAGAGAAGCTTGCTTGCCACAATGAAGACCCAGAGCACCTCCCACTCCCACAAAAAGGCCAGTATATGATCCAGTTGTCATGTATGGATGTGAGAGTTGGACCACAAAGAAAGCTAAGTGCCAAAGAATTGATGCTTTTAACTGTGGTGTTGGAGAAGACTCTTGACAGTCCCCTGAACTCCAAAGAGATCAAATCAATCCTAAAGGAAATCAACCCTGAATATTCATTGGAAGGACTGATGTTGAAGCTGAAGTTCCAATACTTTGGCCACCTGATACAAAGAACTGACTCACTAGAAAAGACATTGATGCTGGGAAAGATTGAACGCAGGAGGATAAGGGGATGACAGAGGATGAGGGGGTTGGATGCCATCACTGACTCAATGGACATGAGTTTGAACAGGCTCTGGGAGTTGGTGATGGACAGGCAAGCCTGGCTTGCTGCAGTCCATCAGGTCAAAAAGAGTCGGACACGACTGAGTGACTGAACAACAATACGATTTGCCTAAGGTCGTGTATTTCCCACTAAACCTAGACATGTATTTCATTAAATGCAGTCGGGTATTACACTAGAGAGGCATGTTAACTATTTCCTAAGTGAGGAGGAGAGAACGTAATGTCTCTTACTGATCCAGCATTGTTTTGTCCGATTCCAGCATTGTGGTGACTGACACCACATTCCAGCCCACATACACAGAAAAAGGAGAGCAGTGGGTTTGTGTACTAGAGACTGGAAGAGAGAAAAAAAAAACCCTCCCTTCCTCTCCTGTTAGGACTTCTGCAATGAAGGCTCATGCTAATTTTTGCTAAATACTATATCAAGTGAGCATTAGAAAGCTTCTTTGAAAAATTTTCTGCAGCACCAGAAAAAGTTCTTTGAAATACAGCATGCAGTGTGTTAATATCTGTCATGTCCTGTCCCTGCAACAGCTGACTTAATTATACTTGTAAGCAAAAGATAAGCAGATCAACATAACTATGTGGGAGGAAGCCCAAAGATCCATGGGCATGAAGTATGGTGGTCCTACAAGACTCTTCAGAAATATTTGCAAATGTTTCTTCCTGAATTGATTTCTTGACCACTTGAAGGTGTACGGCCACATGGCCCGTGTTGGCCGAGGATGTCGGGGAAGTGACATCACTTCCACGCTGGGGATTCCACCATACTCCCTCTTCCTTTGCAGTTTGATCTGTTAGGTCCCACGTGATCAGGTTCCAGGGAAAAACACAGATCAGACCCACAGCCACTCACAAGAGACCTCCAGGGCAAGCAAGGAATCAATCCTTGCTCCTTGAATGCACCCAAATCTGGTGGTGTTTTTGACCATCGCTTACCCTGGCCAATCTGGATGGACAAACCATGCTGAAAAGGAACTCTAAAAATGTAACTACGCATCTAGCTAGACTTTCTGAAGCCACTGGAGGATCCTTGAGGATCTCATATGTGAAAGTCAAAGCCTCCCTGAGAAAGAAAGACGAGCACACACAGAGCCATTAGGATGCAAATTGTTAGAATTAAAGTTTTTTTTTTTTTTTTTACAACTCTGCCTATTATGAAATAGACCATAAGAATGTGACATCATACCGAGCAAGCGAGCTAAATCACTTCAGTTGTGTCTGACTCTTTGTGACCCTGTGAACAGCAGCCTGCCAGGCTCCTTGGTCCATGGGGATTCTCCAGGCAAGAATACTGGAGTGGGTTGCCGTGCCCTCCTCCAGCGGATCTTCCTGACCCAGGGATCGAACCCACAACTCTTATGTCTCCTGCATTTGCAGGCTGTTTTTTTTACCACTAGTGCTACCTGAGAAGCTCAGGAACATGAATGAACAGGCATGACCTGGGCATGAACAGCTGAGGAAATACACTTCAATTCGAAGCTTTTATTTATTTAAAAATTGATTTATGTATTAGGCATGCCACTTAGGCATGCTGGATCTTAGATCTTAGTTCCTTGACTAGAGATGGAACCTGTGCTCTCTGCAGTGGACATTCGGAGTCCTAACTACCGGACCATCAGGGAAGTCCTAATTTGACTCTTTGAAGCAATTATCTTAAAATCAAGCCTTTGACTCTCTTCTTGTTATTACACCCCATTTGAGAACAAACAGAAGTTGGTGACTATTGCTGGCCATCACAAGGACTCTGTTTCAACAACAGAGCTGGAGTCGGAAAAAGCAGAAAACAGGATAACCTGGAAGAAATGGACGGATTCTTAGAAAAGTTCAATCTTCCAAGACGGAACCAGGAAGAAACAGAAACTAGGAACAACTCCAATTACAAGCACTGAAATTGAAGCTGTGATCAAAAATCTCCCAAGAAACAAAAGCGCAGGACCAGATGGCTTCACAGGAGAATTCCACCAAACATTTAGAGAAGAGCTAATGCCTACCCTTCGAAAACTCTTTCAAAAAATTGCAGAGGAAGGAACACTTCCAAACTCATTCTACGAGGCCACCATCACCCTGATACCAAAACCAGACAAAGACAACACAAAAAGAGAAAACTACAGGCCAATGTCACTGATGAACAATAGATGCAAAAATACTCAACAAAATGTTAGCAAATATAATTCAGCAACACATCAAAAAGCTCATACACCATGATCAAGTTGGGTTTATTCTAGGGATGCAAGGATTCTTCAGTATATGCAAATCAACCAATGTGATACACCATATTAACAAATTGAAAGATAAAAACCATATGATATCTCAATAGATGCATAAAAAGCCTTTGACAAAAATCAGCACCCATTTATGATTAAAGCTCTTCAAAAGATGGGCATAGAAGGAACCTACCTCAACATAGTAGAGGCCATATATGATAAGCCTAAAGCAAATATTATTCTCAATGGTGAAAAACTGAAAGTATTCCCCCTAAGGTCAGGAACAAGACAAGGGTGTCCACTTTCACCACTATTATTCAACATAGTTCTGGAAGTCCAAGCTACAGCAATCAGAGGAGAAAAAGAAATAAAAGGAATCCAGATCAGAAAAGAAGTAAAGCTCTCACTGTTTGCAGATGACATGATACTGTACATAGAAAACCCTAAAGATAGAAAATTACTAGAGCTATTCATTGAATTTAGCAAAGTTGTAGGATACGAAATCAATACACAAAAATCACTTGCATTTCTATATACTAACAATGAAAAGTCAGAAAGAGAAATTGAGGAATCAATCCCATTCACCACTGCAACAAAAAGAATTAAATATCTAGGAGTAAACTTACCTGAGGAGAGGGGTACTCTTTCTACCCCCTTCTGATGCCTATGTCAGAAGCTTTCTCTATCTCCTTTATACTTTAATAAAACTTTATTACACAAAAGCTCTGAGCGATCAAGCCTCCTCTCTGGCCCCAGATTGATTTCTTCTCCTCCCGGAGCCAAGAATCCCGGCGTCGTAATTCAACAACAACCTTTCATCTTGGGGGCTCATCTGGGATCCTTCAGGACAAGGATGGAAAGCGTAAATCAGGTTATGCCATGGTGACTGCTGAACAGGATTTGGAAGCAAAATCTGGGTTACAATGAAGTGGGAAGTATCCTGGAGAGGACTGGGAAATTGATTTTACTCATATGCCAAAAGCTAATGGATATTCTTGCTTACAAGTTTGGGTAGATACTTTTACTGGATGGATTGAGGCTTTTCTCTGTCGTAGTGAACAGGCTAAGGAGGTTATAAAGATTCTCTTCATCAGTGGAAGGCTTCCCGTGGTGGACATCTCCACTTCAAGGAAAGGACTTTCTCCAAGTCTGTGGATACCTTCGACAACAATCACATGTGATGCCTCTTCATCTGATGACATCTACCAACCCTAAAATGGACTGGTGCAATACGTTGCACTTTAACTATGGACTTAATGTGTCTTTTAATTTTGATTTTAACTTGTTTTAATGACTATGTTGCCTTACATCTGTAATGGTATAACTGGATTTATTTCTAGCCGCATGAAAGCTTTTAAGTTACAAATCGTTGCTCAAACTCCTGCTACTGCTGCACCTTCCTCCAACTACTATTTGGGGTCCCTGGATCAGATATCCTCAATATGAGGATTAGGAGAATATATTGCCTCGCCAATTTAGGGACAACCCCCCTTCTCAGCTCGGAAGCAGTTATGGAACCAGAACGATGCCCCTTTTCCCTAGGCAACATAATTCTCCTAAAAGAAAGGGGGGGAATGAGAGAGTCATTTCCTAGGCAGGTTGATAAGTCTAGGGGTCCCCAAGGAGAGAGGGGTCTGGAATTCTCAAATAGGAAGAAAGGACAAACTTTTTTCCTTCTCTACATTCCTTAGGATTATATAACAATGTATTATGCCTGAGGACAGTCTCTGGATTAAACCTTCTGGCTAATTCTGTTATCTTAAAATGTAAATTATGGGAGTAGGTCTGGTGAGGTCTTTACAACCTCCAGACATTCTTTGGATTTACTGGAGAGTGTATAACTCCATTGCTAACACTAACAAGCGGGTACTTTTTCTACCTTCTTCTGATGCCTATGTCAGAAGTTTTCTCTATCTCCTTTATACTTTAATAAAACTTGACTACACAAAAGCTCTGAGCGATCAAGCCTCGTCTCTGGCCCCGGATTGAATTCTTCTCCTCCTGGGGCCAAGAATCCCGGAGTCGTAATTCAACAACAACCTTTAACATAGCTGTGAAATTGACTTGTATCATTTTGAGGATGAAATAAAGGGAGAGATGTATAAATGCTTCCTTAGTTGGGAAAGGCAAAGACTATATGTTGAGTTCATACTGACTTCTGTGCATATATAGCTTTCAACCAACACTACATCTGAAATTGTTCCAATGGATTAAAACAAGAATTCATGATATGGGATTGCTAGTAGGATAGGATAGACTATCCTAACCTATGCATCAGAATTAAACATCTTTCTCATCCAGAGATATCTGTGCTGTTTTTCCATCATGTATCCTATTGGTTTGGGACCATGTATTTTTTGACAAATCCTCTGCATATATGTCAAATGTTAGTAGCACTTGTATGGTATTTATTCATTATGTAACAAATACTTCCATTGGGGTTATTGTGTACCAGGTGCTATGTTATGTTTTTTATAAATATTAATTTAGATTCATAATCCTAAAAATAAATAAATAAATAAATAAACTTACCTGAGGAGACAAAAGAACTGTACACAGAAAATTATAAGACACTAATGAAAGAAATCAAAGATGACATAAACAGATGGAGAGAGAGTCCATGTTCCTGAGTAGGAAGAATCAATATTGTGAAAATGACTATACTACCGAGCACAATCTACAGATTCAGTGTGATCCCTATCAAATTACCAATGACAGTTTCCACAGAAGTGGAACAAAAACTTTCACAATTCAAATGGAAACACAAAAGACCCCGAATAGCCAAAGCAGTCCTGAGAAAGAAGAATGGAGCTGGAGGAATCAACCTTCCTGCCTTCAGATTATTGTACAAAGCTACAGTCATCAAGACAGTATGGCACTGGTACAAAAACAGACACATAGACCAATGGAACAGGACAGAAAGCCCAGAAATAAGCCCAGGCACCTACGGGTACCTTATTTCCAACAAAGGAGGCAAGAATATACAATGGGGCAGAGACAGCCTCTTCAATAACTTGGTGCTGGGAAAACTGGACAGCTACATGTAAAAGAATGAAATTAGAACACTTCCTAACACCATACACAAAGATAAACTCAACATGGATTAAAGACCTAAATGTAAGACCAGAAACTATTAAACTCTTAGAGGAAAACATAGGCAGAACACTCAATGACCTAAATCAAAGCAAGATCCTCTATGACCCACCTCCTAGAGTAACAGAAATAAAAACACAAGTAAACAAGCAGGACCTGATTAAACTTAAAAATGTTTAAACAGCAAAGGAAACTATAAGCAAGGTAAAAAGACAATTCTCAAAATGGGAGAAAATAATAGCCAAATGAAACAACTGACAAAGAATTAACTTCCAAAATATACAAGCAGTTCATACAACTCAATACCAGAAAAACAAACAACCCAGTCAAAAAGTGGGAAAAAGACCTAAACAGACATTTCTCCAAAGACATACAGATGGCTAACAGACACATGAAAAGACATTGCTCATTATTAGAGAAATGCAAATCAAAACTACAATGAGATATCACCTCACACCAGTCAGAATGGGGTGCTATCAAAAAGTCTACAAACAATAAATGCTGGAGAGGGTGTGGACAAAAGGGAACACTCTTGCACTGTTGGTGGGAATATAAACTGATACCGCCACTATGAAAGACAGTATGGAGATTCCTTAAGAAACTAGGAATAAAACCACCATATGACCCAGCAACCCCATTCCCAGGCATATACCCTGAGGAAACCAAAATTGAAAAAGACACATGTATCCCACTGTTCATTGTAGCACTATTTACAACAGCTAGAACATGGAGGCAACCTAGATGTCCAGCAACAGATAATGCAGAAAGAAGCTGTGGTACATATACACAATGGAATATCAGCCAGCCATAAAAAGGAACGCCTTTGAGTCAGTTCTAATGAGGTGGATGAACCTAGAACCTATTATACAGAGTGAAGTAAGTCAGAAAGAGAAAGATAAATACCATATTCTAACGCACATATATGGAATCTAGAAAAATGGTACTAAAGAATTTACTTACAGGGCAGCAGTGGAGAAACAGACATAGAGAATAGACTTACGGACTTGGGGAGAGGGGAGGAGAGGGTGAGATGGATGGAGAGAGTAACATGGAAACTTACATTATCATATGTAAAATAGACAGCCAACGGGAATTTGCTATATGGTTCAGGAAACTCAAACGGGGCTCTGTATCAACCTAGAGGGGTGGGATGGGGAGGGAGGTTCAAAAGGGAGGGGATACGTGTATACCTATGGCTGATTCATGTTGAGGTTTGACAGAAAACAAAATTCTGTAAAGCAGTTATCCTTCAATTAAAAAAAAAATTGAAAAAGAAAAAGCGGCAAGCAGTACCCAGCAGGCACTCATGTTAAGTCTTAGAAACTCTTTCCTCTAGCGGCTAGATTCCATGATTATCACTTAGCCCATCAGACCAAGGAAATGCGTATCACAAAGTATGAAACTGCAAAGGCACGTTGTTTCCCACTTACCAGAATGTTCACTTAGATTATGCTCCATCCTTATTACTTTGGGAGCTCAGAATACTTTCATTCAAAATTCTTATTTTGCCTACTATCTCAGACAGAGAAAAAGGAGCAGACGCATTCTCAGGTCAGAAACATGTTGATTTGTCCTTACAAAGCTAGAACCAGGGCAACTTTCTGCCTACTGCTGTTTCCACCTCTCACCTTCTATTGCCCTAGGTCTGCTAACATGTTAGGGCTTCCTAGGTGGTGCTGGTGGTAAGAACCTGCCTGCCAATGCAGGAGATGGAAGAGAAAGGAGTTTGACTACTGGGTTGGGAAGATCCCCTGGAGAGGGGCATGGCAACCCATTCCAGTATTCTTGCCTGGAGAATCCCCACGGACAGAGGAGCCTGGCAGGCTACAGTCCATGGGGCCCCAAAGAGTTGGACACGACTGAAGTGAGTCGGCATGCATGTATGCATTGCTACGATGTCGATCACATTCAATGTGTGTTAAGAAATGGGGAAGGACAGGGTGGGACGAATTGAGAGTAGCAATGAGATATATACATTATCACGTGTAAAACAGATAGCTAGTAGGAAGTTGCTATGTAACTCAGGGAGCTCAGCCTGGTGCTCTGCGGTGACCTAGCGGGGTGGGAGGGAGACTTAAGAGGGAGGGGATGTATGTCTACACATGGTTGATTCATGTACAACAGGAACCAACACACTGTAAAGCAATTATCCTTCAATTTAAAAAATTTTACAAAAAAATAATGGGAGGGACGCCATCCTAACAGCCTGTGGGGAAGCCACAGGAGACGAGTGCTCCCGCTTCATTATCAGGACTTCTCGGGACCATCTCAGTACTCTTTGACGGGAAGAACCCTGGAGGTGGCGGAGTCCAGTTGGGCTCCATGGGGAAGGCTGATTCTGTCTGAGGCTTTCTGCTCTCTAGAAATGGCTGCATCTGGATCACTTCCCTGAGAGCCCTTAGTCAACACGGCGCATGGAACATTCCCTGCACCCCTAACCCGTGACTTCGTCCTCTCTTCCACCCTTTGCCAGGAAGAAACTGTCATTGCCCCGCCTCATTAGCGGTGACCACACACCAGGCCGGGTGGTGACACGAGCTTCCAGAGCACGAGGCCTGATGGGCCGGCCCTCCCAGAGCCAGGAGCAGGAAAGCCAGGCTGGGGGCACCCCAGACCACCAACCAGCTCCAAGACCCCGGTGGGCTGCCCTCGGCCGCCTCCTCTCTGATCAGAGACACCCAATCACCTCCCAGGAAGGGCCTTTTCACCGCTGATCTTTTATGAGCCCCCTTGCCTTAAAATCAAGGGAACCACACATTTATAGGAGTCTATGAATAGGTAATGTTCAGAACAGGGAAATCTACAGAGACAGACGTAGACTGCGGGTTGCTTAAGGCTGGGAGGTGGGTAGATAAATGGTACAGGGTTTCTTTTCAGGGGTGATGAAACTATTCTAAAATTGTCTGTGGTTACGATTGCCCAACTACATGCATATATTAAAAGCCACTGAATTGTATACTTTAAATGGTGAACTTTATTTCGAAAAAAGAAAGGGGGTGTTTCAGGGGTTATGACTTTGTGCTTTCACTGCCAGGTCAGGGGGTTCAATCCCTGGTCAGGAAACTAAGCTCCTACAGGCCCAGCTGTGGGCCCAACAACAACAACAAAAAGCTATTAAGAAATCAAATGACAGGACTTTCCTGGTGGTCCAGTGATTAAGACTCCACCCTTCCACTTCAAGGAAGGGGCTCCGGTGGATCCCTTTTGGGGAAATAAGGTCCTACATACTGTGCAGTGTGGCCAAAAAACTAAAAATTAGAAAGAAAATCAAAGGGAATCAAAGAGAGGTTGGATGGCGAGAAAGGAAATTAACACTCACCAAACGTACACCACACGCCAGTGCTTTCCTGATCACCCGATTCTCTACTCGCACACCGTCTAAGGTCCCATGCGAACACACAGGATGATTCGTGGAGCAACAGGGGCTGGGAACACAGTGGAGGAGCGGATGGCAAACCAAGGAGCTCAGGGAGCTTAGATAAAGGATCTCCAAAGGCAGGAGCCCCATGATTAGAGAGACCATGCGTCCTGGGCTAGGACAGAACTCTTGCACCTGTCTTGCAGGTAAGTTATTAACAGTCCTCCCTTCTTTCCCTGGTGGCTCAGACAGTGAACCGTCTGCCTGCAGTGCGGGAGACCCAGGTTCGATTCCTGGCTCGGGAAGATCCCCTGGAGCAGGAAATGGCAACCCACTCCAGTATTCTTGCCTGGAAAATTCCACTGGCTGGCTACAGTCCATGGGGTCGCAAAGAGTAGGACACGACTGAGCTACTTCACTTTACTTCACTTCTCGCTCTCAAGCGCCTGGAAGATGCATTGTAACGTGTTTACATGTGGGTGGTTTGTGAAACCAAAAAAAACCAATCACTTGAACATGAAGTCATGTATCCTTAAAAAACATTTTTGTTGTTTTGGCCAAGGCGTGGCTTGTAGGATCTTAGTTCACTGAGTGTGTGTCTGTGTGCCCTGTCGCTCAGTTGTATCTGACTCCTTTTAGCCCCATGGACTGTAGCCCACCAGGCTCCTCTGTCTATGGAATTCTCCAGGCAAGAATACTGGAGTGGGTTGCCATGCCCTCCTCCAGGGGATCTTCCCAACCCAGGGATTGAACCCGGGTCCTCCATAGTAAAAGTGCCAAGTCCTAACCACTGGACCGCCAGGGAATTCCCCTTAAAAATATGTTTAAAAATTAAAGTACACTTTGCAAAAAGTTCAACCTTGTCTAATGTATGGTTCTGTACATTTTTAGCAAATATAAAGTTATGTAGCTACCACTGAAATCATGGTATGAACTGCTCCATCACACCCCAGATTCCTCCATGCCTCTTTGTCAACACCCCCACCCCAACCACTGGCCAGAATTGATCTGTCTTCTGTCCCCATAGTTTTGCTTATTCCTAAATATCACATAAATGGAATCCTATGCTGTGCTGGGGATGTATCAGTAATTTGTTCTTTGTGTTACTGAATATTCCACTGTAGAGATGAAATAAAGTTAAATTAACCTTTTCGCTATTTACAGAACTTTTGGGCTGTCTGAAGTTTTTTGATGACTGTGAATAAAACCATAAATTAAAAGATACTTGCTCCTTGGAAGAAAAGTTATGACCAACCTAGAGAGCATATTAAAAAGCAGAGACATTACTTTGCCAACAAAGGTCCATCTAGTCAAAGCTATGGTTTTTCCAGTAGTCATGTATGGATGTGACAGTTGGACCATAAAGAAAGCTGAGCACCAAAGGATTGATGCTTTTGAACTGTGGTGTTGGAGAAGACTCTTGAGAGTCCCTTGAGACAGCAAGGAGATCCACCCAGTCCATCCTAAAGGAAATCAGTCCTGAATATTCATTGGAAGGACTGATGCTGAAGCTGAAACTCCAATACTTTGGCCACCTGAGGCAAAGAATTGACTCATTTGAAAAGAGCCTGATGCTGATTGAAGGTGGGAGGAGAAGGGGATGACAGAGGATGAGATGGTTGAATGGCATCGCTGACTCAACGGACATGAGTTTGAGTAAACTCTGGGAGTTGGCAATGGTCAGGGAGGCCTGGCGTGCTGCAGTTCATGGGGTCACAGAGAGTCGGACATGACTGAGCAACTGAACTGATGAATAAAACCACTGTTGTGTCAACCCAAGGTCTCATTTCTGTTGCGTAAACAGCTAAGAGTGGGATTGCTGGGTCATATATCTTGAGGTTTTTTTGGTTTGTTTTTTTAGCTTCAAAAGAAGTGAAACTGTTTTCCAAAGTGGTTGTACCATTTTGTATTGCTACCACTTTTGTTGTTGTTCAGTTGCTAAGTCGTGTCTGACTCTTTTTGACCCCATGGACTGCAGCAGGCCAGGCTCCCCTGTCCTGCACTGCCTCCTGGAGCTTGCTCAAATTCATGACCATTGAGTCAGTAATGCTACCTCACCATCTCATCGTCTGCCACCCTCTTCTTCTTTTGCCTTTAATCTTTCCCAGCCTCAGGATCTTTTCCAATTCCTACCACTAATATATGAGAATATACTGAAAGGAAAGTTGATCAGTCGTGACTGACTCTTTGTGACCCCATGGCCTATACAGTCCACGGAATTCTCTAGGCCAGAAGACAGGAGTGGGTAGCCTTTTCCTTCTCCAGGGGATCTTCCCAACCCAGGGATCGAACCCAGGTCTCCCACATTGCAGGCGGATTCTTTACCAGCTGAGTCATAAGGGAAGCCCAAGAATCCTGAAGGAGGTAGCCCTTCCCTTCTCCAGGAGATCTTCCTGACCCAGGAATCGAACCAGGGTCTCCCGCATTGCAGGCGGATTCTTTACCAGCTGAGTCATAAGGGAAGCCCAAGAATCCTGAAGGAGGTAGCCCTTCCCTTCTCCAGGAGATCTTCCTGACCCAGAAATCGAACCAGGGTCTCCTGCGTTGCAGGTGGATTCTTTACCAGCTGGGCTACCAGGGAAGCCCTTTGAGAATATATCCACTAATATGTGAGAATTCCAGCTGCTCTGTATCCTTGTCAACATGCAGTATTGTCAGCTTTAAAAAATTCTTTTTAGCAACTTTAATAGGTGGGTAGTGATATCACTTTGCAGTTTTAGTTGGCAATTTCCCAATGACTAAAAATGCTAGGCATCTTTTCATGTGCTTTTCTGCCATCCATATAGCTTATTCAGTGAAATGTCTTGTTCAGATTTTTTGTCCATTTTCAAACTAGAGTGTCTGCATATTTTTATTATTGAGTTTATACATTCTTTATATTTTCTGGATACAAATCTTTTATATGTGATGGGCAAATATTGGGTGGCCAAAAAGTTCATTCAGGTTTTTCTATAACATGGTATGGAAAAATCTAAATGAACTTTTTTGGCCAACCCAATATCTTCTATATTGGGAAAGGTAGCAACCCAATGTTTTGCTATAGGAAGCAGTATACAGAGGTAACTGATAAAACTTTATGATGTTTATCAGTAATCTAAGGATGATGTGGCCACAGATACTTTATCTCAAGTGGTTCAGAAAAAACTTCGTACTACACTTGTAATTTTTCTGTAAGTTTGATACTGTTTCAAATTTCTAAAAATTATTTTTTAAGCTTACATCAAATATACACACATTTCTGTTTCTTAAAATTGTACAGTCAATGGGTTTTATAATTCCTTTAATAAGTATTTAGACTGTACCTTCAAGAATTCAGATTAAACTACTTCATGTGAAAGTCCCAACTTGAAATAATTTTTATTTGTGCAAAATCTATCTATTGGCAAAGACAGAATTTCACTTCTATTTCTTTTCTATATTTTTACACATCACCTGCATTACTTTGTTCAAATATTAAAATCTCTTTCCCATTGTTAAGTTATAGAAATCTCACAAGGATTTTTAAATCAGCTTTTAAATATATCGAACATTGGTCAACTTTTATCTTGCTGTTGATGTTTAGTCGCTAAGTCTTGTCCGACTCTTTGCAACCCCCTGGACTGTAGCCCACCAGGCTCCTCTCTCTGTCCATGGAATTTTCCGGGCAAGAATACTGGAGTGGATAGCCATTCCTTTCTCCAGTAGATCTTCCTGACTCAGGGATTGAACCTGTGTCTCCTCCGTTGCAGGCAGATTCTTTACCGTCTGAGCCATTATTTAAAACTGTGATGAAGAAGCTGATAGTCTTATTATTAACATTATTTTTTTATGCGGGTCATTTTGAAAGTCTTTACTGAATTTGTTATAATACTGTTTCTGTTTTATGTTTTGGTTTTTCGGCTGCCCTCCCTGACCAGGGATCAAACCTGGACCTCCTACATTGGAAGTTGAAGTGTCAACCATTAGACTGCCAGGGAAGTCCGAAGAAACTGATATTCTTGACTATCACCTTTCTGAGTCAATTAATTCAAATACTGCTTAAAAATAAGACTATGTCTCATTTGGCAGAGTTGCGTCTTACAACGGAAGTAGGGACACCAAAAGGTAAATTCAAGTATGGTCAACACTATTGGAGGAAGCAGTGAACACCTTTCCCAGAGGGAACACTTTTCTTCTTTGATTTCTTTAATTGCTTAGGGGAGAGGCTTTTCTGACTCTTAATCTGCACATGCAACTTTGCCGACACTGCGCACTTTTTTGGGTAAGTGGTTCTGAAATGTGTCAGCCACCTTTGGCAGGCTCTGTGCTGTCTATCACCAGTCCACCCCCTTTGGTGGTGGTTTCCCTTTTGTCTTAGAATTTTGCCATTGACAGATATGTCCTTAGATATGTCTTCCAGCCACAACTTTAATACTTTTCAGCCTCTCTCAAGCCTTCTCTTGGCTGGTCACTTAGCAACCTCTGGAGCCCTCAGCGCCACAGTTTGCTAACTCTCCTGTCGACGGCATGAATTCTGGATTCATCCTGACCTTGCTGTGATCTCTTGCTAAGTCCCTCAGAGCCAGTTTTCCCTGCTGTGTTGACCTGGGTCATTGTTTCCACCATTAATTATCCAATGATGTAGTGAGGGGCCATAATGTATGAAAACTATACATTTTAAAATAATATAATCACACTTGATGTTGTGAGATGCTCATACTGACAGCTACCAGAGATGAGCCCACTTAAAGGACTGGCATATTCCAGGCTCTTATTTTATGCTCCCATCCAATCTGTAATTACACCACAATAATCTCTGAGAGGACTGTGATGCCAAAACTTTAACAGAGAATAAAATAACAAGCAGAATGAAACTAGTTGGAACTCAAAAAAGATCTTATCAGTGGGCATCAATGGTAGTAATTTTAAAAAATGAATGTTTTGTAATTTAATTTAAAAAATGAGTGTTTTATAATCATCACCTACTTGCACCCTTTACTTAACAACAAATGGAGGCAGGAACTTTGTCTTTTATACTTTACGCTTTAGAACACATCATGCGTTAACAGCACATCAAAACTAACGAACCATGATTATAAGCTAATTTTGTGGTTTCTCACCTTGAGAACACTGAGGAAAAAAAGAAATCACTGCATTCGAATAAAGCTAAAAGTCCTAGACAATGAGAGCTAGTACCACAGAGTTCCAACTCCCAAAGCCAATGTAGTGATTGAAATTCAAAGCATTGGGTATGTTCATTTAGAGCACAGATTTTACACTGTGCTTAACTTTTTGCTTTTTTAAAACTGGAGATGTAAACTAAAACAACTCTCAAATCTCTTAGCTCTCCCAGAAATCTTTGAGGACTTTCCTTTTCAATGTTATATTTTACCAATGAAAAGCAAACATCAAAACCAGACTGCCTCCTATTTTGGTAAATAAAGTTTTACTGGAGCACAGCCACACTCATTGCTTTACATCTTCTCCATTGACTGTTTTTCCGCAAAGGCAGGGTTGCAGGTGACAGAGACCGCATGCCCTCAGAGCTGGAAATATTTATTATCTGACCCCTTACAAAAAAAAGTTTGCCCATCCTTGTTCTAGATTTCATTTCCACCACTTATAATTTTCATCATTTGGAATAGCATCCACTCCATGTATCAAAACTCTGAAATCCTGAGACAGACGTCTGCTTTGCTTTTTAAGCTGTTTCCAGATTTTTCTTTTCAAAGGTTAATTTTTTTCAGGTCCCTGAGGCCTTGATTGTATTTAGCAAGTTCCTAAAGTGCCACCTTCTCCCAGGTCTACAGTAAATGGAAACTGCAAACCCAAGTGTACCTATTCATCATTCAGCAGAAACATACTGAAGTGGTCAAGAGGTACAAACTCCCAGTTATAAAATCAATACGTTCTGAGGATGTAACAGACAGCTTGGTGACAACAGTTAATAATGCGTGCATGTGTGCCCAGTCGTGTGTGACTCTTTGAGACCCCATGGACTGTAGCCCGCCAAGTTCCTCTGTCCTTGCGATCTCCCAGGCAGGAATACAGGAGTGGGTTGCCATTTCCTTCCACAGGGGATCTGCTTGACCCAAGCATCGAACTCACATCTCCTGAATCTCCTGCATCAGCAGGTGAATTCTTTACCACTGAGCCACCTGGGAAGCCCATAGCTAATAATACTGTACTGTATATTTGAAAGTTGCTGAGAGAACTGATCTTACCATGAGAAAAAAAAATTGTAACTGTGATGTGATGGATGTTCACCAGTCATTTCACAATACATACATATGTCAAATCACTATGTTGTACTCCTAAAACTAACAGAATGTTATATGTCAATTATATCTCAATCTGAGAAAAAATATTCTAAAAAAAAGAATAATAACAAATTTCAAGACAACAAGGGCTCTTGTGGAAGGATCAAGGAGTACGGAAAAGAACTAGAAATATAATGTATTTTCAATGACAAAAAATGACAAAAAAAAAACCTAGGTAAAATTAAATGCTTAACAAATAGTCAAGTACTTCAGCTTAGCCGAACGAATGCTTAAAACTTTTAAAAATGTAATGCGCACCAGCTGTATGAAAACATATACTGCTGACAGGAAGGACAAGGGGGAAACAAAAGTGAATAAAATCCACACCCTGTGCTCTGGAGTGAGACACAGCAGGAAAGACAGCAGAATAGCAGGTGATAAAGGCAAAATGGGAGCCAGATGGCCCTGAAATGGTCTAAGCTGCTGAGTCAAGAACGTGCGGGATGAGAATGAAGGCATGTGAGCAACTTCTAAAACCTGAGAAAAAGCGAAGAGACCATCCAGGCTGCAGGTGTGGGCAAAGACCCAGAGCGCTGGGCAGCAAACACTGGGGCTAAATAACAGGAAGGCAGGAAGAACAGGGACCCACTCCAAATGGACTGATGCCTGCAGCTGCCTGGTGCCAAGCCCTGTGTCCTCTGAAGGCAAGGTGGCTGGTCACGCAGACCAAACCTTCCTCTCCAAATGTAAGAAAGGAGAAGAGCCTGCTCAGTTCTTCACATGCAGCTGTGAGCAATACCCAGTTTCCCAATTCCCAATCTTGTATCTTCATATCTGCTTACTTCAAATTACCAGCAGGAAATGAAACAGTGACATTTTTGGCCCAGCAATTCCATTCCTTGGCAGGTACTCAAGAGTGGAAAACAAATGTACACACACACACACACACAAATGTGAACATGGCTGTTCACCACAATATACATAATAGCCAAACAGTGGAAAAAATTTTTAAAAATTCATTTGACAGAAAATGAAAATGTGGTATACCCATACAATGGATTATTAGTCAGCCATAAGAAGGAATGAATGAATGAAGCCAGATCCCAAAGATCCTTTGATGATTCTGTGCTTAGGAACGATGTGGAACAAGAACTATTTGGAATGTCAGAGACATAGGGACAGAATGAATATTGGTAGTATCCACGGCTGGGGTGGGAAAGGGGAACGACTGTCTTAATGGATTCAGCATTTCTTTTGGGGTGATGAAAATGTAAGGTCTGTCTAGTCCAGGCTATGGTTTTTCCAGTAGTCATGTATGGATGTGAGAGTTGGACTGTGAAGAAAGCTGAGTGCCTAAGAATTGATGCATTTGAACTGTGGTGTTGGAGAAGACTCTTGAGAGTCCCTTGGACTGCAAGGAGATCCAACCAGTCCATTCTAAAGGAGATCGATCCTGGGTGTTCATTGGAAGGACTGATGCTGAAGCTGAAACTCCAATATTTTGGCCACCTTATGCGAAGAGCTGACTCATTGGAACAGACCCTGATGCTGGGAGGGATTGGGGGCAGGAGGAGAAGGGGACGACAGAGGATGAGATGGCTGGATGGCATCACCGACTCGATGACATGAGTCGGTGGGATCACCTTCCTGGACATGAGTTTGGGTAAACTCTGGGAGTTGGTGATGGACAGGGAGGCCTGGCGTGTGGCGATTCATGGGGTCGCAAAGAGTCGGACACGGCTGAGCGACTGAACTGAACTGAAATGTTCTGGAATTAGTGGTGATGGCTGCATAACTGTGAATAAACAATAATCACTGAACTATACGGGGCTTTCCAGGTGGTGCTAGTGGTCAAGAACCCGCCTAGGAGGCCAAGAGCCATGGGTTCGATCCCTGGGTCGGGCAGATCTCCTGGAGATGGCAACCCACTCCAGTATTCTTGCCTGGGAAATCCCACGGACAGCGAAGCCTGGCGGGCTCCATTGGGTCGTTGAGTCGACACGACTGAAGCGATTTAGCACCTCACACACACTGAACTACACACTTTTAAAGGTGAATTTCAAGGAGTGTCAATAAAGCTGCTATTAAACAGCAAGGACGGGGAAAACAGCCCTCCAAGCCTTTTTTCTCCTTTACATCTAAATCATAACCGTGACGGAGTGTAGTTCAGGACCAGAGACTCTTCTTCTGGCCTCTGGATTGGTTTTCTGCTCACAAGCCGGCCGCGGGTGGCCGCCCCACTGGGCACACCCACGACAAAGTCCACGTCGCGCGGCACTCGGCAATCCGCGCGACAGGAGGCAAGGGATCGGGACGCCCCCGCCGGGGAGCGGGACGCAGTTACCAGGCAACAGCGGCTAACCCGCCCCCACCACCTAACCAATCACGCACTTCCGCACGCAGCGCAGTATCCCGGCGTACGACCGCCGGAGCGTGACCTCCGACACACCAGGCCCTAGAGTCCAGAGCCGGCAAGCACCCGCCCCCACTGCCACCGCTCAGCCAATCAGAAGGGAAAGGGATGCGCGATCCGTGCGTGCGACCGTTGCCCCCGCGCCTGGGCTTTCTCGCCCCACCCCCACTCCTTGGGCCCTGCCCGCTGGGAACTGGTTCGGGGGGCCCGTCGGGCCGCCTGAGGAGGGGGGGTTTGCAGCGCACGCCTGGGTGGGTAGCCTCCCCAGGCTTCCCCTCCGCCAGGTCTGCGGGACGAGAAAGTTCCAAGCAAAGCACCCGCTCTTAATGGCGGCTGCGGCGGGGGCGGGATACGCACCTGAGGTCCCCGCCGGCGGGCAGCGCCAGGCCGGCCGCGGGGTCTGAGGTCTGGGCCACCTGGGAGTGCCTGGCGCCGAGTGCGGCCTGCCGCGACCGTCTGGAGGCGAGGGCTCGGCGTTGTGGGCGGCGGCCGGAGCCCTGCTCTCCACTATCCCTCCTTTATCTTTCTTTCTTTTCCTTTTTTTTTTTTTTTTGGCTTCCTGGAAGGCAGCCTGGACTCGTGTGTCCGCAGCGCCCCAAGTGGGAGTTGCCGTTTCCGGTGCCGTGGAATCCACTTCAGCTGCACATTGAGTTTGTTGGAAGTCGCTTAGTCCCGCGCTGTTCAGGGCCAGAAGTGCTTGTCCATCTCCAGCCTTTGATGGGTGTCTGCACGTGTCGCCCTCCTCCCCCCGCCGCCCCCGACACCGCCTCCAAACGTGGATGTCCTTTCTTGCTCTTATTTAATTTTACACTTTTTCGCATGATTGCATTAAGCGGTGAGGTCATAGCTCCAGTGACCTGTGAATCTGCCTTAAAGCCATTGAGTTACATTGTAATACTGTTAACAGTTGTGTCCTGACCTTTTGATGGGACTCGGTGACATTACTGGGCTTCCCTGGTGGCTCAGAGGTTAAAGCGTCTGCCTGCAGTTCAGGAGACATGGGTTCGATCCCTGGGTTGGGAAGATCCCCTGGAGAAGGAAATGGCAACCTACTCCAGTATTCTTGCCTAGAGAAACTCATGGAGGAGCCTGGTGGGCTACAGCCCATAGGGTCGCAAAGAGTCGGACACGACTGAGCGACCTCACTCACTCACTCAGTGACATTACTAAGGAGTCGAGAGCTGTCCTCCTGATGGTGCTGGTGTCAGGTTCTCCAGCAAATAGTCAAGTATTACTTTAGTGTTGTTTAGTCAAAGTCCGTTACATTTTATTTTAAATATGCCAAAAGGAGAGTTGCTGCTGTTGTCAGTAGCTAAGTCGTGTCCGACTCTTAAGACCCCACGGACTGCAAAAGAATAGGGTAATAGAAACCGTTTACGCATTGCTCAGATTTACGTAGCATGCCTTATTTTAAAGGACTATTTAGACACAATTGAAGACGCTGTTCTCATTCCTTTTTCTTTACTATCTTAGAGTTCTAATACGCATTTTCTTTTGCAGAAAGGCAAGTGTCCCAAATTCCTTGAACTTTTTTTTTTTTTTTGTGAGTGGCTAACAAGGGTATTGAGCTTTACTAGCATGTGAGATGAGTGCAATTGTGCGGTACTTTGAGCATTCTTTGGCATTGCCTTTCTTTAGGATTGAAATGAAAACTGACCTTTTCCAGTCCTGTGGCCACTGCTCAGTTTTCCAAATTTGCTAGCATATTGAGTGCAGCACTTTCACAGCATCATCTTTCAGGATTTGAAATAGTGAGCGGTGAAATTCCATATGTTCAAGCTGGTTTTAGAAAAGGCAGAGGAACCAGAGATCAAATTGCCAACATCCGCTGGATCATAGAAAAAAGCAAGAGAGTTCCAGAAAAACATCTATTTCTGCTTTATCGACTATGCCAAAGCCTTTGACTGTGTGGATCACAACAAACTGTGGAAAATTCTGAGAGAGATGGGAATACCAGACCACCTGACCTGCCTCTTGAGAAACCTATATGCAGGTCAGGAAGCAACAGTTAGAACTGGACATGGAACAACAGACTGGTTCCAAATAGGAAAAGGAGTACGTCAAGGCTGTGTATTGTCACCCTGCTTATTTAACTTATATGCAGAGTACATCATGAGAAACGCTGGGCTGGAAGAAACACAAGCTGGAATCAAGATTGCCGGGAGAAATATCAGTAACTTCAGATATGCAGATGACACCACCCTCATGGCAGAAAGTGAAGAGGAACTAAAAAGCCTCTTGATGAAAGTAAAAGAGGAGAGTGAAAAAGTTGGCTTAAAGCTCAACATTCAGAAAATGAAGATCATGGCATCTGGTCCCATCACTTCATGGGAAATAGATGGGGAAACAGTGGAAACAGTGTCAGACTTTATTTCTTTGGGCTCCAAAATCACTGCAGATGGTGACTGCAGCCATGAAATTAAAAGACATTTACTCCTTGGAAGGAAAGTTATGACCAACCTGGATAGCATATTGAAAAGCAGAAACATTACTTTGCCAACAAAGGTCCATCTAGTCAAGGCTATGGTTTTTCCAGTGGTCATGTATGGATGTGAGAGTTGGACTGTGAAGAAGGCTGAGTGCCAAAGAATTGATGCTTTTGAACTGTGGTGTTGGAGAAGACTCTTGGGAGTCCCTTGGACTGCAAGGAGATCCAACCAGTCCATCCTAAACGAGGAGACCAGTCCTGGGTGTTCATTAGAAGGACTGATGCAGAGGCTGAAAGTCCAATACTTTGGCCACCTCATGCAAAGAATTGACTCATTTGAACAGACCCTGATGCTGGGAGGGATTGGGGCAGGAGGAGAAGGGGACAATAGAGGATGAGATGGCTGGATGGCATCACCGACAATGCACATGAGTTTGAGTGGACTCTGGGAGTTGGTGGTGGACAGGGAGGCCTGGCGTGCTGCGATTCATGAAGTCGCAAAGAGTCGGACACGACTGAGTGACTGAACTGAACTGAGCTGAACCAGGGTATTCGAGAAGGAAATGGCGATCCACTCCAGTACTCTTGCTTAGAAAATCCCATGGACAGAGGAGCCTGGTAGGCTGCAGTCCATGCGGTCGCTAGAAGTCGGACAGGACTGAGCGACCTCACTTTCACTTTTTACTTTCCTGCATTGGAGAAGAAATGGCAACCTACTCTAGTGTTCTTGCCTGGAGAATCCCAGGGACGGGGGAGCCTGGTGGGCTGCCATCTATGGGGTTGCACAGAGTCGGACATGACTGAAGTGACTTAGCAGCAGCAGCAGCAACAAGGGTATGCTTCCTAGGAGATACTATTTTAAAAAGCTGTGCTTCCAAGGTAAAGATAACTAGCAATTAGCTGAGATGGTACCTGCTTTATGATATTTTTAAAAGCAATGTTTGAAAATCCTCGTGGTATGTTATAGTTGATTCTTCGTTATTCATGGCCTGTAAAGCCTTAGCAAACAGGGTTCTGCCAGCCTCTTCACATTTTTGTGGCACTATTAAATGTAACTTTGTTTTATGTGTGTGTCTGTTTAAAGACATGAACTCATGGCCAACAGTGCCGTGAAGGAAGGAAGCTTAGCTAACACAAAGTGTTTTCTACCTAACGCTCATTGCAGTCTTCAATGCTTACAGTTTGAGGACCACCATTTTAAATAGCAAAATCATCAAAACAAAAACAAACCAAAAAACCCCCACAAAATGTGGAAAGTGTGGCATTAAATAGACCAGGAAAAGGACACGTTTATGGTGTAAGAGCTGGTGCCACCCTATTCTACCTCAGCCTGGAACGTGTATGGCAGCTTTTTTTTTTTTTTGCCATTCTTCTCTGTCTGCAAATGATCAGGGAAAGTAGGGTGACCAATGCTTTTAAATTTACCTGTGAGTTGAAGTGAGCAGGTGAAATCCCAAATCTGGAGCTAGTGAATAATAATGATTGATTTAAAACTTAACCTGTATATCAAGAGCTTCACGCTTCCCTGGTGGCTCAGTGATAAAGAATCTGCCTGCAATGCAGGAGATGTGGTTTTAGTCCCTGGATTGGGAAGATCCCCTGGAGAAGGAAACGGCAACCCGTTCCAGTACTCTTGCTTGGAGAATTCCATGGACAGAGGAGCCTGGCGGGCCACAGTCCATAGGGTGGCAAACTAGTCAGGCATGACTTAGTTACTCAACAACAATGTGTAGAAAAGAAATGGAAATTTAGCTAAAATAAGTAAGACATTTGTTTTTAAATTATTGTTTGTTTAATCTTTATCTCATTATTTAAATAATTTCCTTGTATATTTCATAAACTTCATATTAGTATCAGTTCAGTTCAGTCACTCAGTCGTGTCCGACTCTTTGTGACCCCATGAACCACAGCAAACGAGGCCTCCCTGTCCATCACCAACTACTGGAGTCCACCCAAACCCATTTCCATTGAGTCAGAGATGCCACCCAACCATCTCATCCTCTGTTGTACCCTTCTCCTCCTGCCCTAAATCTTTCCCAGCATCAGGGTCTTTTCAGATGAGTCAGTTCTTTGCATTAGGTGGTCAAAGTATTGGAGTTTCAGCTTCAACATCAGTCCTTCCAATGAACACCCAGGACTGATCTCCTTTAGGATGGACTGGTTGGATCTCCTTGCAGTCTAAGGGACTCTCAAGAGTCTTCTCCAACACCACAGCTCAAAAGCATCAATTCTTCAGTGCTCAGCTTTCTTTGTAGTCCAACTCACATCCATACATGACTACTGGAAAAACTATAGCCTTGACTAGATGGACCTTTGTTGACAAAGTAATGTCTCTGCTTTTTAATATGCTGTCTAGGTTGATCATAACTTTCATATGAAAATAACTTGTATATATTTTCTCATGCTTACCAATTTTTCCCATAGGGATGCATAATCAAAATAATTTGAAGACTAATGCCCTAAAAAATTGGAAGCACCCTTTTCTTAGAAAATTGAAAGAAGAATTTATTCCCAAGTAGTGAGCTGAAGTCATCAAGCAGATGGCTGAAACCAATGATAATATTAAAGTATGCCACATTTATGTGACACAGGAAGACTCAAGATTGTAAAAATGCCGTTTCTTCTAGTTAATTTCTCTAAATTAGCTCATGAATTTAATGCAACTCCAATAAAAAAATCCCAGTGGGATTTTTTTAATGCAACTTGGCAAGATGATTTTAAAATTTATATGAGAGTAAATGTTATGAATAGCAAAGGCAATTTGTAAAAGAACAAAGAAGTGGGATTTGATTGAATAAAAGAGCATATTGTAAAGCTGTAGCAGGTGAAACGTTGTCATGTTAGTTGAGAATAAATCAGTAGAAACAAAAATTGAGTTCAGAAATTGACCGGTGTATAAGGAAATTTATCATATGTTATAAATGGCATTTCAGATCTTCAGATAAAGTCTGTTAATAGCCAGTAATTTAGGGGCAGTGAGATATCTGTTTGAAAGAAGAATTATACAGTCTGGTCTCACACCACTCATAAAAATCAACTCCAAATACAAGTGTTACATTAAGAGCTTTACAGATATTACAGAATATCCTTATTTTCTTGGGTAGTACTTTTCCTAAACAAGACATAGAAAGCAAAAGCTCGAAATGATAAATTTAGTAAAACTAACTATAAGAAAATGAAATTGTATAGGACAAAAGACACCATAAATTAAAAAAATAAAAAATTTCAGCACATTTCAACACACAACAATTTCTATGCAAAATATATCAGTCACTTCTTTTTTTTTTTTTTTCAGTCACTTCTATAAATTAGTAAGACTAACAACCCAATAGAAATGTGGCCAAGAATGTGAATAGACAATTCTCAGTAAAGGAAAATCATGAAATGCTAGTAAGCATATTTAAACCTTCTAGAGATTACAGAAATAAAAAGTGAATCAGTAATGAAATGTGCTTTAGGTATTAGATTGACAAAGAGTTGAAAAGTTTGTATCCAGGTGTTGGGTGTATGGAAAAATGAATCTACCCATATTCTATTGAAGCACAACTTTTGGAAATTGAAATCATTTATTAAATTTTCCACATGAGTATTTTCTGTGACCCAGCAGTTTTGCTTTTCAGTATTTACCCTGGTTGGGGCGGTTGCATGTATGTGCTCAGTCATGTCTGACTATTTGCCACTCCATGGACTGTAGCCCACCAGGTTCCTCTGTCCATGGAATTTTCCAGGCAAGAATACTATAGTAGGTTGCCATTTCCTCCTCTAGGGGATCTTCCCAACCCACGGATGGAACCCTCGTCCCCTACATTGCAGGATTCTTTACCTCTTGAGCCACTGGGGCTTCCCATCTACCCAAGAGATACCCTCAAATAAATGCAAAAGGAACGTATACAAGAATATTCACTATAATAGAAAAACCTGGAAACAACTCGAATGTCCATCAGAAGAATGGTTAAATAAGATGTGGTTCACTTACACTGATATCCAAGAGTGGAAAAGAATGGGTAAATCCAAATACATTGTTGTGAAAGTATTTCCAATATAGTTTTGAGTGAGAAGATGAAATACATATTATCTAATTTTTAAAAAACACACACATAGCAAAAATATTTTTCCATAGTACCATATATATGTGGTGCTGTGGTTAAATGAGTCTTTAGCCTTAGCCAGGTGTAGTGTTTGATTAGTTCTTCTACAAAGGTAAAAGTCATAGATTAATTGTGTAATTCAAAGTTAATAATAAAAATGTATAGGCCTAATTATTTTCACTCTTTCCCTAACTGGAGAATTTCAGCTATCCCAAAGTAACAAAGAAATTAGGATGTCTACGGAAAGATGACATTATGAGTGGGGAGAAGATTTAGTTTGGCTAACAATTCACAGATATTTTAACATTTGGGGGTAACTGATATTTTGCTGTAGGACCGTCTGTTCGGAATAGTCTTTGCCAGCATAAAGCCAGTATAGAAAACCAACCAGGCATTGATAGCAAAATGTAAAAGCCCAGGTGTGACTAAATTCAGGTCTCCTTGAGCCAAACTCAACTTTTCAGCTCTTTTAATCTGTGTCTTCCTTAGTGGGAGCCAGAAAATTAACGGGCTGCTGGGGTCCAGCCCCCGCAGGATCCAGGGAAACCTGAAGGAGAAACGGTGTCGGTGATTGCGATTGATTTAGAGAGAGAGATAGTTAAGAATGTTGTAGATAAGAAAATAGAGGAGAGAAAAAAAGAGGCTGGTGTTCCTTGGTTTATACAGAAAATCAATAAAGTCTCAAGACAAGAGACTTGCACCGTCTACGTGAGGCCACAGGTGCCCTCCCGGTCTCCCGGGGGAGTGAAGGCACAGGGCGCCTTCCCGTTCAGGTCTAAGAAACCCAGGCAAATAAGTAGACACGGAGGATCTCTGTACTCCAGATGGGAACTAGCCTGAAAGAGAGAGTAAGAGGAGGAAAATGATTGACACGAGGAGATCAAGCTGCTTTGATGAGCGAGATCCATAGCTTTATTTTTAAACAGTACTTATATACCTTTTTTGTACATAGAGGGAAATGAAAGATGCAAGGTCATACAGAGTCAGCCCAACATTCCAGCAGTATTGCCCTTATCGAAACCATGATTTTTCTGCATACCTTTTTCACAAAAGATGTTGTGTACAGTATCTTCTGGCCTTGGAGGCCTGTGAACATTTTATGACCTTCTTTTAATAAAGGCTGCTCAACCAGAAAACTTATTTTCCCTCAAAGTGTTTTTTCTTTATACTTCTAATCTATGTCAACCTCAGAAAATGCCAAACAGAGTTACGTTTTTCACAGAGCAAAGGTGCAAGAAAAAAACAATTAGCTCAAAAGTCTGATATGGTTAAATTCAAGGCTACACTTGTTTTTCTAGCATTTTCACTATGTGAACTAATGCATTCCCAGGTGCACAGTGGATAAGAGATATGGGAACTTAGCAACAAGCATTGGCCCAATAATGAAATCCTACATTAACATTAGCACTATTCTAATAACTTTTAACTCTTTCAAAGGCTCTATGTTTTAGGCTTTTCGTGCTTCTCACAGTTGGGAGGCTGTAAATAATCACATGCGTAGCTGTAAGTGTCTGGATATACCTGCTGAGCAAACTAGAATGCTAACAGGAGGTTTGATTTGAAATATTCCTCTCATGTCCAGGAGACTTATTAGCTATAGCCCTAAGTCGATTTTCTCCAGAGAAAAGTGGTCAGGGTTAGCCCCTTGTTAATGTCAGAGGAGTTGGTGAAAGTCATGAAAAAGTAAAACAGACAGATTCTGGTTTTGGGGTAGATGCTCGAGAAAGCCGAGGGAGCCCCTTGAGTTCTGAAGCCTTGCTTAACAGTTCTCTTCCACATGACTTTGTCATGGGTGGGATCTCCCATGGCGGCTCCCAGCAACGGGCAAACATTGCCACCCAGTGGCTCTGGTTCACCTTGCAGAGTATGACACGGCACCCATTTGTTCCTAAATCTCAAACCAATGGTTCTTTCAGATATCCCTTAAAAGAAAAATGTCCTGGAAATTCAGAAGACCCATGTAGGGCTATTGATTGTTTAACTCTGGCAAATATTGTCAGCATTGTCAGTTTTGCAAAATAACAGATATCTAAAACCAAAAAATGCACTAGATAAAAAGATAGCCCTGCTTATGAAAGAACAGTTGACAATTATATATGCATTTTATACATATACAAGTATATCTTAACTATATTACTAGTTGTGATGGTTGATTTAATATGTCAGCTGAGCTGGCCCACAGGATGCCCAGAGGGGGTTAAACATTTCTGAGTGTGCCTGTGATGGTGTTTCTGGAAGAGATGAGCATTTGTATGGGTGGACTGAGTACAGAAGCTGGCCCTCCCCAACGTGCCTGGGCCTCAGCCAGCTCACTGACAGCCCCAGTTGAACAAAAAGGCGAAGAAGGTTGAATGTTCTTTTTCTTTCTCTCTGCCTGTTTGACCTGGGACATTGATCTTCCCCTGCCTTCAATCTGGAACCTCCACCATTGCTACTCTGGTTCTCAGGCCTTTGGCCTCAGACTGGAACTACACCAGAACTACACTGGAACTGCACGAGCAGTGTAGTCTACAACTACACCCAGTCTCCTGGGTCTCCAGCTTGCAGATGGCACATAGTGGGAATCCTGTTCCTCCTCTTGGTTCTCAGGAGAAACCGCATACAATAATCTTTACATAGTTCTCCTTTATCAATATATGTCTGAGCTTTATCAATAAAAGCAGAGATAGACACAAAGTCTTGTACCCAGAGCCTTAGATTTGGAGGTTTCAGGAGTGAGGGCAGGGAGAAGGAATGGGTAGTAGTATCCTTTCCATACAGAGGCAAGCTGCCTTTGGTCCTCTTTACCACTGGGATTGAAAAGAACCCATTTACCAGATCAGTATCATCTGGAAGTTCCAGAAACCATGTTGATCTGTTCTAGTAAAATACTACCCCTGACTCAAAAGCTATGATTGGATTAAGCAATTGGCTAAGTTCATTGTGGTTTACAGTTGTCTGCCATTATCCATCTGGTGTTTGCAGGAGCCAAACATTCTCTCAGGTCTACAGTTCCAACTGGGGTGCAGTGTGGCTTCTCATTTAATACTGCCTAGGTTAAGAGAGCCAACCAGTCCATCCTAAAGGAGATCAGTCCTGGGTGTTCATTGGAAGGAATGATGTTGAAGCTGAAACTCCAGTACTTTGGCCACCTCATGCGAAGAGTTGATTTACTGGAAAAGACCCTGATGCTGGGAGGGATTGGGGGCAGGAGGAGAAGGGGACAAACGAGGATGAGATGGCTGGATGGCATCACCGACTTGATGGACATGAGTTTGGGTAAACTCCGGGAGTTGGTGATGGACAGGGAGGCCTGGCGTGCTGTGATTCATGGGGTCGCAAAGAGTCGGACACGACTGAGTGACTGAACTGAACTGAAGTCAAGACAGGGTGAGGAAACCAGTGTGAGCTGCTAGAAATGTGTGTCCCAACTGTGTTCCCCAGGGAAGAGCAGAGAGGTGTGGCGAGAGTCAGGCAGGAAAGGCAGATGTAAGGAGCACTGTTGAGTCTGCCTCTGTGGTCTGTGGGCTCCTGAATCTGCCAGGATCTGAGAAGTGCACAGACAGCCTCCCTGAATTGGCCTCAGTGGTAGCATTTATCCATGGGCTCCTAAGCCCATTGGTTGAAGTTTGCCTTAGGGTGTTAATTCCTTGTCTCTTCCAGGCTGTGTGTGTGTGTGTATGGGGGGGGGTGGCGTGCCCTGTGAGCCCCTCTTTGTGTCTGAGGCATCTCTGGAGTGTTTGGTAGAGATTTTAAAATGCCCGGCATGCACATGGGACACGTAGCTTGGAGAGAGCCAAACCTTGCATGGAACTGCTCACCTCACCATGTCAGAGATGTCAGACTGAGGGCACGGTGGATGCACCCGCTCCAGGACACATCTATAGCGTCACAAACCCAGGTAGAAGCCCCAGACTTTGCCATGGCCGAGAGGCCAGAGTGATCTGCAGTCCTTCTTACTCCATCTTTTCAAGCTCGTCTCTTACCTGTCACCTCCTCACTCAGCTCCGACAACCCCACCCTCCTGGGTGTGTTGGGGTTGGGGGTTGGGGTCCCAAACACACTCCTGGTGTGTGGTCAGGTAGCATTTCATCGAAGTAGTCACACACCAGAGCCAGCTCCCAGGAGCTGCCAGGCATCTCTTTTCATCAACACTAGAGGGTTTGCTAATTAGTTTAATGAGTGTTAGAAATGGGTTTAATGAAATTAGGAGCTTGTTAGTTGGTGGATCAAAGTTGAATGAGGAGACTAGAAACCACCTGTGATTTGAACAGGGGGTTTAATATGAAGAATTATTAATGGTAACAAGGGTTTGGCTAGCATGAAGTAAAGATAACTCTATAAAGAATACAGGCATAGTAGACACAGGGAGCAGTCCCCAACCCTAGGGCTGAGATAGAGTACCCCAGAGATTGCGAAGGACAGGGAAACATGGCATACTGAGTCCACGAGGTCACAAAGAGTCTGATACGACTGAGCAACTGCACAACGAAAGAAAGAGGCCACCCCCAGAGCTGAGACCCAGACTTCGCTGGTAAAGACTGAACCGTGGGTCACTGAATGGTAGGGGTCATTGTAGCACTGTGCTGGCAAAGGCCACAGGAGATGTGCTGGTACTTTACAGAAATCCTCTCTCTTGTTGGGGGACAATGAAAGTCTTCCATGGGGAGGTGCTTCATAGGCGGCATTTTGCTATGACATTGCCTGAGGGGGCTGCTCTGTGCTGCTGGCCACCGTTTGCTGCAGTAGCTGGGTGCTGGTTGTGGTCATCATTGGTTGGGCTGCTAAAGCAGTGGCACCCTCTGGTTCCAGATGCGGGTGTTGGTCTGCTCCTGTTTGGAGTAATTGAAGAGGCTTAACGGGGTATGAGAGCTCCCCCTACCGGCCTGTTTAGTTTTAGCTGAGTTTCTTGAATCAATTCCACTTCTGGAAGGAATCCAGTTTTAAAGTACTCCCAAGATCAGTTCGGAGAAGGCGATGATGGCACCCCACTCCAGTACTCTTGCCTGGAAAATCCTATGGACAGAGGAGCCTGGTAGGCTGCGGTCCATGGGGTCATGAAGAGTCGGACACGACTGACAGACTTCCCTTTCACTTTTCACTTTCATGCATTGGAGAAGGAAATGGCAACCCACTCCAGTGTTCTTGCCTGGAGAATCCCAGGGACAGGGGAGCCTGGTGGGCTGCCATCTATGGGGTCACACAGAGTCGGACACGACCGAAGTGACTTAGCAGTAGCAGCAAGATCAGTTGATAAAGAATCTGCCTGCAATGCAGGAGACCCTGGTTCGATTCCTGGGTCGGGAAGATGCCCTGGAGAAGGGAACGGCTACCCACTCCAGTATTCTGGTCTGGAGAATTCCATGGACTGTATGGTCCCTGAGGTCCCAAAGAGTCGGACATGACTGAGTGACTTTCACTTTCCCTAGATTAGCTGGTAAAGAATCTGCCTGTAATGCAGGAGACTAGGGTTCGATCCCTGGGTGGGGTAGATCTCCTGAAGGAGGGCATGGCAATCCACTCCAGTATTCTTGCCTGGAGAATCTCATGGACAGAGAAGCCTGGTTGGGCTACAGCCCTTGGGGTCCCATAGAGTTAGACACGACTGAGCAACTAACACACAGCTAAAATTGGGCGTTGGGACAGGCCTGTAGGGGAGGGCTCGTGTGCCTCACCATGTATCTTGTTACTCCAAACAGGAATAGACAAACCCTACATCTGGGACAGGAAGATGCTTCTACCCCACCAATGGGAAGTCCCCATACTTTGGAGTCCCGGCTTCTTCCAAAGGACTCGGGTTATCAGAGCCCCTTCCAACTATCCCCTTTTCCCTATAAAAGCAATCCCTTCCTTGTTCTCTGGATTTGCCTGTGGTCTACCATAGCTTGTGCTCCCTGATTTGTGATTTCTCTTCCTATTCCTAAATAACCTCACTTTTGCTGGTTAAATAACTGGCTCTTACATTATTAAAGTTGACACAGGTCTCAAGCTTATAAAAAAAAATTGAGAAAAGGGAGGAAGTGGAGGGGGGAAAAAAAGAAATAATTTGCCCTCAGCATTTGGGACTAATTTCGGATCATGGATCATAAACGGCTGCAAGAGATCCCACAGGCCATGACGTTCAAACATCACATTTATTTAAAAAAAAAGATTAGTTTCATGTATTGATTTAACCTTCTCATTTTAGAGGTGACACAGCTTCCCAGCGTCACCAGACAAGTCAGTAGTGGAGCCAGGACAGGAACCCAGCCCTCTAGACTCTCAAATGGTTCACAAGGCCCTCCCTTGTTCCTGGCTGCACGTTAAACTCTAGGACAAAGCTGGTGAGGATCATGTGAGTGAACTGGTTCTTGGGTTCATGGAACTTCAAAGGAGGTGCTCCTGCTGGATCTTAGATGAGCAGGAGTTTGCTAGACACAAGTAGGGAGAACAGGGTATTTGGAAGAGCATTCAAGGCACCGTGTGCAAAGTAAGGCCTGAAACGTCCCTGGGATTCAGAAATTACAAGTGGGACCACTTGACTTTAGTGGAGTGGTGATGGGCTGAGGGGTTGAGAAGACGCTGGGAGGACGCTGCACTGTTAGACAGCAGGGAGCTCTCTGTAGCTGGAGCACGGACTGAGCGGAGTGCAAGGGGGAGCAGCGGCGACAGGCCAGGTAAGAAGCGACAGGGACAGTGAAAGGGCGGGGACCATTATGCTGGAGTCGTGCAGAGCGGGCAACCCCTAACATTTTACTTCTGATTGCTAAAAAAGCAAAGGGCCTCTGTAAGATGAAAGGGCTTGCCAGGGGCGGGAAGGTGCTCAGCAAACGTGGGCTGTGGGGGAAGGTGAGTGAGTTCAGGGTTTCGGGAGACCGGAGAAAGGCTGCGCGTTAAGTCGGGCCGCGACGGATCCCCCAGGATCTCTCAGGATCGGTGGATACCGGCTTCTGCCTAGCCCAGCCCAGCCCAGCCTTCCCGCCGCCCTCAGCCATTGGCTGCCCTCAAGGCCTTTGCTTCCAGCCAATAGTAAACGAGGCCGCAGGCTCTTCCGCCTGGGCGTAAGGTCAAGGGTCACCAATATGGCGGCGCTCAGGAGCTGTTAAGGCGTGAGACGGAGCATGGCGGTGGCGACGCTGGCGGCGGTGGCTCGGCTGGGGCGCCGGCTGAGTGGGCTGGGGCCGGGCCGCGGACACTGGACAGCGGCCGGACGCTCGCGGAGCCGGCGCGAGGCGGCGGAGGCCGAGGCGGATTCGCCAGTGTTCCAGTACGTGGGCGAGCGTGCGACTCGCGCCGACCGAATCTTCGTGTGGGGCTTCAGCTTCTCCGGGGCGCTGGGAGTGCCCACCTTCGTGCTGCCCGGCTCCGGACCCCAGCCCCGCGCCGGCTCGCGGCCGCGCCGCAGGATCCAGGCCGTGCCCTACCGCCTGGAGCTGGACCAAAAGGTCAGGACTGCGGCTTCTTCCCTCTCTCCCTCGGTGCCGCTCTCTAGCCTTCGCCGTTCCTCCTGAGACCTTCTTGGAGGGTTGGCGACGATGGGTGGACAAACTTCGGGGAGAACCACCCAAGGGGAGGGTGTTGTGTCCGGCTCGCGTCATTCGCGCGACACCCCGTGAGCCGGGCTCGTTGCCACAGTTACGGGAGAGGAAGGGGAGGCTCAGAGAGGTTAAGGGACCGGCCCATTGCCCCACAGTTGGTAGGTGTTCAGTACTTAGGGATTCGCCCTCGGGCCAGACTCCAGAAGTTCTGCTGCTAGGAAAGCGGACTTCAAAAGGTCTGAGAAAATGTGGGCCGGCTGGAGTCGGTGATTAGCTCGGAAAGGAAATGTTAACTGGAGTAGTAACGGGAATGAGAGCTAGGATGAAAGGTCTAAACACACTGGAATGGTTGCACAGGAGGCCCCTGAGTTGACACAGACTTGAAAAGATGCAGTAAAGAACCGCTCCCGGAGGGCGCCTTATTGTGGTAGCCAGTATCTAGAAAAGCAGAAATGGATGTTTAGGATAGGTTCTTGCTTGGCGTGGTTGTGGACATCTTGATAGGTGGTGGAAAAGAAGCAGATTGGACCACTTTGGCTTCTGTCAAGGATAACACATGATCTTTTGCCCTAAATAGGGAGCACCAGAGAAACGGGGATTAAGCTACAGTGAAAGGTTGTTTAACTTCTTAATGTTGAGTTGTGAGAGTTATTTATGTGTTCTGGATGTAGGTGCTTTATCACATATCTGATATGTGCATATATTTTCTGCCAGTTCTTGATTTTCTTTTTATTTTAATAGTGTCCTTCAGGAAGCAAAAGTTTTTAATTTGAATGAGGTTCAGTTGATGCAGGTTTTCTGGTGTGGATCCGACATTTGGTATATCTAAGAAGTCTTTGCCCATCCCAAGATTGCAAAGATAATTTTCCTATGTTTTTGTCTAGGATCTTCAAAGTTTGAGTTCTTATATTTTGGTCTGTGAGCCAGTCATTTGAGTTAATTTTTGTGTATGGTATGTGGGCCTCCCTGGTGGCTCAGTGGTAAAGAATGCCTGCCAGTGCAGGAGATGTGGTCAGGGCGATCCCCTGGAGGAGGAAATGGCTGGCTAGCCACTCTACTATTCTTGCTTGGGAAATCCCAAGGACAGAGGAGCCTGGCAGGTTCGTGGGGTCGCCGCAGAGGCGGACAGACTTAGCAACTAACTCTTCTGTAATCTAGGGAGTCGGTCTCCTCTGCTCTGTGTGGCTGCTGACATTGCCTGTGTTTGTTTTGTTCTGCTCCCCTCCCCCAACGGTACTTCTTTTTTTTTTTTAAAGTCAGACTTCTTGGGGTTTGCCAGTGATTTGGGCAGAGGCTGTGCTCAGACACCTTGAGCTAGTAAGTTTTCTGCTCTCTGCTTTGATTCTGTGTGTGGGTTGGGGATCACATTAAAAGTTCAGCCTGAT
Source organism: Oryx dammah (assembly GCF_014754425.2). Taxonomy (NCBI): domain Eukaryota; kingdom Metazoa; phylum Chordata; class Mammalia; order Artiodactyla; family Bovidae; genus Oryx; species Oryx dammah. Next base: position 189,552,227 of record NW_024070186.1, on the reverse strand, counting down.
CTCAAGTCGGCCTCAGCTTTTCTTCCCACTGGGAGCTCCTTGTGCATTTTCCCTGTCAGCTTGTGACTCTCATTTCTAGGACCTGCCCGTTACATTTCTCCTCCCCAATCAGGATTGCAATCTCAGACTCACTGAATTGCGAATCTTCCTTGTTTGTTTCCTGCTGAATTTGCTGTGGGGCATGAGTTTTCACCCTTTACCCCAAAGTAAGTCTGTCTAAGCAACAAAACTGATGGTTTTCACCATCAGCGCTGCCCTTTTCTAACTCCTTTGCCGACTGAGCTGGGTTAACTGGAGCAACTCGGGACAAGACGTCTACAAACCCTGGTATTTCTTGCCTGTAGGTCTAGCAGCCCTTTGTGAGTAATTTCTTGATTTGTTTGCCTTTGATTGACTTCTGGAGCCCTGAAATGGTTGTGGTTTGGTTTTTTCTTTTTTGCAGTTTTCTCCAGTTTTATGCTTGTTTTTTTTTTTGGAGGAAGATGAGCTAACCTCTTTACACCACCAAAGTTGGAAAGTCCCCTTCTGGCGCTTTATTATAACAAACATTGCTTAATGCTGACTCTGTGTCAGGTAGTGTTCAAAGCCTTTTCACATACTGGCAGATTTAATAATATAGCAGGTGGTACCCAAATATTTGTTGGCTGTTGAGTAAACAGATGAGAGTAATCGTATAGTGTGCTGGGCAGCGGCTTCGGAACTCCGTTTTCTGTGATTCCTGCTGTGTGGTCAGGGGTTGTCTCCTGCGTCCCCAGTGGGTCATTTCCTTGGAGGTGGAGCCGTTCCAAGAGACCAGAGGACTGAGGTGTTTTTTTGTTTTTACTGATGTAATGGTGCATCTGTGTATGTTCCATGTAAATGTTATGAGAGAAAATGTCACAGGGCAGAAGGAGGGATCTATAACTTTTGGATGACTCGATTAAACAGGTCATCAAATTTAAAAAGAAATATTTAGCTCGCTTTCTTCAAGATATGCTGGAGTTAAAAAATGTAAAAACAAAACAAAACTCATGTTTTGTTCATTATCATGGTAAGCTAGCATTTTCATCAGGATTAGGTTAGATTTACATGTAGTCTCTGAGATCAACTATGTAGGCCTTTGGTAAACTATAAACAGCCAAGAGATACTGGAGGAACATTAGGGTGACCATGTAATTTGTTCTCATTTGCTTGAGAGTGAACTTTAGGGCATCAAGTGTAAACCAGGATTGTCTCAGGCCCCTCTGGGTATTGTGGAAAGGGAGTTGACCTTAGAGCCAGGCTGCCTTTGGTTTGTTACCAGCCCCACTGAAGACTCAGTTTCCTTATCTGATCTGTGAGGGTGGGGATCAGGCAGTGTGTCATATTCATGGTAGCTGTGATAACTAACTCTTCTTCATGGAAGTAGTGGTTTGAGAGTATAACAATGTAGCATAAGGATTAATAGCACACACTCCGCAATCAGCTTAGGCAAGTTACCTAATCTCTCAGTGCAGTTCAGTTCAGTTGCTCAGTTGTGTCCGACTCTTTGCGACCCCATGAATCGCAGCACGCCAGGCCTCCCTGTCCATCACCAACTCCCGGAGTTCACTCAGACTCACGTCCATCGAGTCCGTGATGCCATCCAGCCATCTCATCCTCGGTCGTCCCCTTCTCCTCCTGCCCCCAATCCCTCCCAGCATCAGAGTCTTTTCCAGTGAGTCAACTCTTCTCATGAGGTGGCCAAAGTACTGGAGTTTCAGCTTTAGCGTCATTCCTTCCAAAGAAATCCCAGGGTTGATCTCCTTCAGAATGGACTGGTTGGATCTCCTTGCAGTCCAAGGGACTCTCAAGAGTCTTCTCCAACACCACAGTTCAAAAGCATCAATTCTTCGGCGCTCAGCCTTCTTCACAGTCCAACTCTCACATCCATACATGACCACAGGAAAAACCCTAGCCTTGACTAGACAGACCTTAGTTGGCAAAGTAACGTCTCTGCTTTTGAATATACTATCTAGGTTGATCATAACTTTTCTTCCAAGGAGTAAGCGTCTTTTAATTTCATGGCTGCAGTCACCATCTGCAGTGATTCTGGAGCCCAAAAAAATAAAGTCTGACACTGTTTCCACTGTTGCCCCATCTATTTGCCATGAAGTGATGGGACGATGTTCGTTTTCTGAATGTTGAGCTTTAAGCCAACTTTTTCACTCTCCTCTTTCACTTTCATCAGGAGGCTTTTAAGCTCCTCTTCACTTTCTGCCATAAGGGTGGTATCATCTGCATATCTTAGGTTATTGATATTTCTCCTGGCAATCTTGATTCCAGCTTGTGTTTCTTCCAGCCCAGCATTTCTCATGATGTACTCTGCATATAAGTTAAATAAGTAGGGTAACAATATACAGCCTTGACATACTCCTTTTTCTGTTTGGACCCTTCTGTTGTTCCATGTCCAGTTCTAACTGTTGCTTCCTGACCTGCATACAGATTTCTCAAGAGGCAGGTCAGGTGGTCTGGGATTCCCATCTCTTTCAGAATTTTCTACAGTTTATTGTGATCCACACAGTCAAAGGCTTTGGCATAGTCAATAAAGCAGAAATAGATGTTTTTCTGGAACTCTCTTGCTTTTTCCATGATCCAGCAGATGTTGGCAATTTGATCTCTGGTTCCTCTGCCTTTTCTAAAACCAGCTTGAACATCAGGGAGTTCACGGTTCATGTATTGCTGAAGCCTGGCTTGGAGAATTTTGAGCATTACTTTGCTAGCATGTGAGATGAGTGCAATTGTATGGTAGTTTGAGCATTCTTTTGCATTTCCTTTCTTTGGAATTGTAATGAAAACGGACCTTTTCCAGTCCTGTGGCCACTGCTGAGTTTTCCAAATTTGCTGGCATATTGAGTGCAGCACTTTCATGGCATCATCTTTCAGGATTTGAAACAGCTCAACTGGAATTCCATCACCTCCACTAGCTTTGTTCGTAGTGATGCTTTCTAAGGCCCACTTGACTACACTTTCCAAGATGTCTGGCTCTAGATTAGTGATCACATCATCATGATTATCTGGGTCATAAAGATCTTTTTTGTACAGTTCTTCCGTGTACTCTTGCCACCTCTTCTTAATATCTTTTTCTTCTGTTAGGTCCATACCATTTCTGTCCTTTATCGAGCCCATCTTTGCATGAAATGTTCCCTTGGTATCTCTAATTTTCTTGAAGAGATCTCTAGTCTTTCCCATTCTGTTCTTTTCCTCTATTTCTTTGCATTGATCGCTGAAGAAGGCTTTCTTATCTCTTCTTGCTATTCTTTGGAACTCTACATTCAGATGCTTATATCTTTCCTTTTCTCCTTTGCTTTTCGCTTCTCTTCTTTTCTCAGCTATTAATAAGGCCTCCCCAGACAGCCATTTTGCTTTTTTGCATTTCTTTTCCATGGGGATGGTCTTGATCCCTGTCTCCTGTACAATGTCACGAACCTTATTCCATAGTTCATCAGGCACTCTATCTATCAGATCTAGGCCCTTAAATCTATTTCTCACTTCCACTGTATAATCATAAGGGATTTGATTTAGGTCATACCTGAATGGTCTAGCGATTTTCCCTACTTTCTTCAATTTAAGTCTGAATTTGGTAATAAGGAGTTCATGATCTGAGCCACAGTCAGCTCCTGGTCTTGTTTTTGTTGACTGTATAAAGCTTCTCCATCTTTGGCTGCAAAGAATATAATCAATCTGATTTCGGTGTTGACCATCTGGTGATGTCCATGTGTAGAGTCTTCTCTTGTGTTGTTGGAAGAAGGTGTTTGCTATGAGCAGTGCATTTTCTTGGCAAAACTCTATTAGTCTTTGCCCTGCTTCATTCCACATTCCAAGGCCAAATTTGCCTGTTACTCCAGGTGTTTCTTGACTTCCTACTTTTGCATTCCAGTCCCCTACAATGAAAAGGACATCTTTTTTGGGTGTTAGTTCTAAAAGGTCTTGTAGGTCTTCATAGAACCGTTCAACTTCAGCTTCTTCAGCGTTACTGGTTGGGGCATAGACTTGGATTACCGTGATATTGAATGGTTTGCCTTGGAGACGAACAGAGATCATTCTGTCGTTTCTGAGATTGCATCCAAGTACTGCATTTTGGACTCTTGCTGACCATGATGGCTACTCCATTTCTTCTGAGGGATTCCTGCCTGCAGTAGTAGATATAATGGTCATCTGAGTTAAATTCACCCATGCCAGTCCATTTTAGTTCGCTGATTCCTAGAATGTCGACGTTCACCCTTGCCATCTCTTGTTTGACCACTTGCAATTTGCCTTGATTCATGGACATGACATTCCAGGTTCCTATGCAATATTGCTCTTTACAGCATCGGATCTTGCTTCTAGGAGGTTTGATTTTCTTATATACCAAATACTACTATTACTACCCTGAATAATGAGCACATTATATAGCTCTTACATTAAGCCAGGTACTGTTTACTCTTAAGAGTTTTAACTATATTAACTCATTTAGTCTTCACAACTACTCCTAACTGTTATAGGAGAGACACTGTTGTTAACTATTTTGCATATAGGGAAAGAGACACAGAGAAGTTAAGTAGTCTGTCTCAGGTTACACAGCTGGTAAAGGTCTGCTGCTGCTGCTGCTAAGTCGCTTCAGTCGTGTCCGACTCTGTGCGACCCCATAGATGACAGCCTACCAGGCTCCACCATCCTTGGGATTCTCTAGGCAAGAACACTGGAGTGGGTTGCCATTTCCTTCTCCAGTGCATGAAAGTGAAAAGTAAAAGTGAAGTTGCTCAGTCATGTCCGACTCCTAGCGACCCCATGGACTGCAGCCTACCAGGCTCCTCCATCCATGGCATTTTCCAGGCAAGAGTACTGGAGTGGGGTGCCATTGCCTTCTCCGGGTAAAGGTCCACCAGTGGTCAACCCTTTGATCTTGCCAAGATTCAAACTAAAACTAAGGTAGTCTTCAAGTTTACTATGCGAGACTATGTCTTGGTGAATGGGGGTCATTTGATACCTAGACCATTGGGTGGCTGAAGGTTAAATGAGGTTGTGCATATCAAGCCCTTAACACATGGTAAACCTCCAGTAAGTGTTAGTTGCTATAGTAATAGTGTTGGTTCTTGAAATGGATAAACAACCTGTGATTTATTGCTGGGAAAACTTATGTCCCATATCAGTCAATGCTTTATGGGAATTTTTTTTTTTTTTCCTTTCAGATTTCATCTGCGGCCTGTGGATATGGATTCACGTTGCTCTCTTCTAAAACCAAGGATATTACGAAAGTTTGGGGTATGGGGCTCAACAAAGATTCCCAGCTTGGATTTCACAGGAGCCGGAGAGATAAAAGTAAGTATTCTCACCTTGGTTTCTCCCTACTGTGAGTGGTCTGAAAAGGCACTTTGATTTTTAAGAATATGGTTTCATAAACCAAACCATAGCAACAAAATAGATGGAGTCTTTAAAGTGTTGTTTGAAACCATCTAGACCAGATTATTTTTCAGCCTGTTTGCTAATAACATTGAATCTTTAGGCAAAGGAGCATTTGCTGATGAGTAAAGGTATTCTTTTTGGCCCCGAAGACATGACCCTTTTTTCCCTAGCTTGGAGATCACTTGAAATATTCTGCAGTGCCTACAATATGGTCTAAGGGGAAAAATTCAATGAAATCCTTAAGATGGAGGTTTGATTCCAGGTATTCGAAACTTGAATTGTAAAAATGTTAATTATTTATAACGACAGTTTTACAAGTAGACAGTAGTAAATCAGTTATAAGTACAATAAGAAGCATTTTTTTTTTTAAATAAAGGAGTAATTACCCAGAAATCTACTGGATAGACCTTCCCTTCCATTTTTTCCTATTCCTTTATTCATATGCAAATATATTAAAAAATATAATTTTGGTTACAGCGTATGTTTTGTTTTCTGCCTTTCTTCACTTAATTTTATATTGGGAGGCTTTTATAAATAAGTACTGAAGTCTTTATTAGCTGCAAGATGCCACGTTTATGCCCTTTACTATGTATGGAAATGGACAGAAGAGTCTAGTGCACCCAATGTACTGCCACCAGCTGCAGCAGTCATCAGCTTACTCATCGTGTTTTATTCAGCCTCCACCATCCCCCTCAACAAATTTGAAGCAAATCCTAACATTATTGATTTTTTTCATGAATATTTCAGTACATATCTAAAAAAATTAAGAATTCTTAAAAAAAAAGATACCATTATCACACCCCAAAATAATTAGCAGTATAGTCATTTGATATCACCAGATATCCAGTGTTTATTTTATTTTTCTTTATGGCTGTGCTGCTTGGCTTGCCAGGATCTCAGTTACTTGACCAGAGATTAAACCCCGGGTAATTAAACTTTCACAGCAGTGAAAGTGCCAAACCCTGACCACCAGGGAACTCCCCCCGCAGTGTTTAAATCGCCTATTATCTCATAAATATCATTAGGTTTATATTTTTAAAAATTTATTTGAATCAAGGTCCAGATAAAGGCCAGGCGTTGATTGGTTGATGAGACTTTTGAAAGTCTTTTGAGTCTGCGTCCGTCTTTTTCTCCTTGGCATTCACTTATTGAAGGCATCATGGCGATTGTCCTGCAGGGGTGTCCAGGCTGGGCTTTGCGGATTGCACCCCCGTGGCGTTGTGTGGCGTGGTCTCCTGTCCTCTTTCTTTGCTGTCAGTTGGCGGCTGGAAGTGAGCCAGATTCCCCGAGCGCTGTAGCACTTCAGAGTCCCTTCAAATGTTATGTCTTTGCTGCTTCCCAGGCCCGTAGGGGTCAGTGACTATAGTTAGAGGAGACGGGAAGTTTTTAGTATTTTAAAATACAGAATTTTCGCAGTTAATAAGGCTGATACACTAACAGCGTTATCCAGTGCCTTTGGTTTAGCTTAGAGTTACATTATCATCTTGTGATAAATTACAGTTATTCCATACTGATCAAAAGCTCTGTTTGAAAATTATATCAGTCACAAGTGAATACCAATAGGCATGTATGATAGTAACGCCATATATTTGGTAAATGAAATGTTTTTAAACGTGGGGTTCATGGGAGAAAAGAGTGGGGTCGTGAGTGGTTGAGAACTAGGACACTGGCAGATCTTAACTCCAGCCTGTTACAAATATTCAGAAGTTCATCGTTTAAAACCTACTGTAGTGAAAGTGTTATACCTCAGTCTTGTCCCTCTCTTTGTGACCCCATGGGCTGTAGCCTCAGGCTCTTCTATCCATGGAATTCTCCTGGCAAGAATACTGGAGTAGAGTGCCATTTCCTCCTCCAGGGGATCTTCCCGACCTAGGAATCGCCTGCATTCCAGGCAGATTCTTTACTGTCTGAGCCACCAGGAAAGCCCAGAACGTACTGTAGGAATTCCCTATATAGGCCAGTCTGGCTTCTCCAGTAGGATTGTAAAGAACAATAAGATTCTTCTTTGGGGTGCCTTCTAAAACACTTTCCTCCCTTTCTCGCTTATTTAAATATTAAAATTTTCTTTTTTGAATAGATGACATACATGCTTAAGAATCCTAAAGGCGCAATAGAATATATAGTGACAAGTGTGCTTTCTACCTCTGTCCTCCAGGCCACACAGCTCTTCTCCCTGAAGACAGCATATGTCAGCAGTTTCCAGTTTATTCTCCTAGAGAGATTTTGTGCATATGGAAGGATGCACATGCATCTGTGTACTCTTGTTACTTTTACTCTCAGTGGTATCATACTATATATGCTATTCTTCACTCTACTGGTGCATTCTAATGGGGGTTGCAGGAAGACAGTGCTTTTCCTTTCCTTAAATCCAGAAGGTGGGACGTCCCTGGTGGTCTAGCAGTTAAGACTCCACACTACCACTGTGGGGGTGTGGGTTTGATCCTTGGTCTGGGAGCTAATATTCTGCAGGCTGTGTGTGTCGCCAAAAAAAGAAAAAAAAAAAAATCCAGCAGGTTTTAAATGACATGGTAAGAGATTTCCTTAATAGGACTAAGTATGCTTTACAGTAACTCATCGTGTGATGGACACCGGGGGCGGGGAGCGGGGCCAGAGTTCTCGTCTCAGCTCTGCCAGTAATGTGTGTCTCCGGGCCATGTAACGTGCGCACCTGCTCGATCTCGTTTCAGCGAGGGGATACGAGTACGTGCTGGAGCCCTCGCCCGTGCCGCTGCCGCTGGACAGGCCCCAGGAGACGCGGGTGCTGCAGGTCTCCTGTGGCAGAGCCCACTCGCTCGTCCTGACGGATGGCGAAGGAGGTGATGGACCTGTCCCGGGGTGTGGGAGAGGGGGTGCCGCTTTCCCGCGGCTGGGCCTGAAGGGTTCGTGGGGTTGGGCCCCATCTAGTTAGTGAAGCTGTTGGTATTTCTTTGCCCTCTGTGGCTCTTGGAAAATCTCTGTCTGTCTTTATAAGCATGACGGCACACACCGTGTCATGACCTACTTCTCCTTAGCCCCGGAGCCACCAAGCCGGACTCTGTGTGTAGATGGCTTTTTCCCTCGTACTGAAAGCAGCCTGTTTGCTGACACACCAGACTCTGTGTGTGTGTGTGTCTGTGTCTGTGTCTGTGTGTAGATGGCTTTTCCTCTTGTAGTGAGAGTAGCCTGTTTGCTGACACGTCTTCCACGTGGGGTGGGGGTGGAGAGTTTCCCTGGTTCAAGCTCCTGGCTTACCCCCCGCCCTCTTCAAAAGAGCGGTTGTTTCCAGGGGAAGGTCAACTTGACTAAAGTTTTCAAATTTCACTTTTTTGGCTCCTCGTGCTTTGTAGGAAATGGTGAAGATGGTGTTAGGAGCTCTCTTATGGGGAGGCTTGGCGTTGAGGGCAGCGTCGTTGACAGGTCCAGGGAATGGGGGTGCTGAGGCCTTCCTTTCACGAGATGTGCTCACCTCATCATGTGGCATTCCTGAGAAGCACCCCCAGGACCCAGGCGGGGAGGCAGAAGGCATGGCAACAGCGGCCTGAGCTGTCTTGGCCGGCCTGGACCCCAGCACTCCCCTGGGGGTGCCTGCAGAGGCTGGGAATGTTGGAGAAGGAAGCTGAGTGGCAGCTGGGGCAAGTGGTTGGACTAGAACCACATGTGAGACTCCCCTCCCAGTCCTGAGGATTCCAGGACCCTGCAGAGCTGATTTGATTGGCGCTTTATCCTTTAGTCTTCAGCATGGGGAATAATTCTTACGGGCAGTGTGGAAGAAAGGTGGTCGAGAATGAAATTTATAGGTGAGTTCCCGAAATTACCCCTTCCCCAGGTTGTGTCGAGTGGTAAACACTTTGTGAGATGTGAGAGACCCTGAGTCGTAAGATGCAGTGGGAGGTCCCCGGAAGGCGTGGAGAGCATCATTCTGGTGCGACTGGGAGGGAGGGCGCCTGAGCCCTGTCTGATGCTGGAATGTCTTTGATTTCGTTTGTTGCTTTCACCAGACTGATTAACTTAAAAATTCCTCTAATCTTTAAAAAAATTTCCCTCTAGCTGCTCATATTATGCTGATAGATCTAAATAACATTCAGAAGTCTGCAGCATGTTAAAGTCACCAAAGGATTTTGTTTTGTTTTACTTTCATGCCCATACCTCCCTCTTCCTTGTATTCGACCCTGAGAGTTTCCCTGATGTTACCGTGTGCATGTGGGGGCCACTGGTTGGGGTGACGAGAGGGGCTGGAATCACCCAGTGCTTACCATGCTTCTCCCCAAATTTCTCCTGGCTGTAGCGAAAGTCACAGAGTTCATAGGATGCAGGACTTCGATGGACAGGTGGTCCAGGTAAGAGATGGGGGCTGAGGACCACTGGACTTGCCCCCCGACTCCCCACCCAGAGGTGATTTTGAAAGGGTGAAATTTGGGTAACAAACTGTTACGGTGATTTTCTGAATTAATAAATGATTTTAGTAAGTATTGTTGCCAGCCTGTTCTAGGTCAGGGCTTACTCCAGCTTGTGGGGATACAAAGTTTAATAAAAATTGGGGAGGGTGAGTAACACTCTGGGGAGAGGCAGGTTATATACCAGCATTATCAGAGTGTAACTTGAGCTCTGCATTCCAGGCTGCTTTATCCTGCTGACCATTTTATTCTCATCCATGGTACAGTGTCTGGCACATGGTAGATACTTAACTGTGTAAATGAATGTACACAGAAAGCGCTTATGAGGGCAGCAGAAGGAGATCTATTACTCCTACCCGGGGTGGACTGGAAGGAGAGAAGGGCTTCTGGAGGAGGACGTGGTTCCTGGGGTGGAGTGGGGTGGAGGGGCGCTCGGGTTCTCTCCTTAGGACACCAGGCACCATTTTGCTTTTAGCCAGAGCAGTTTCAGGGGAGCGGGAGACACAGGCTGGGCTGTGCTGGATTGAGAAAGAGTCGGCCGTGGAGCAGGGCGGGGCAGCCTGCCGCCCGGCCCCTACGGCACTCCAGAGTGGTGGGCAGTGGTGTCTGGCTTTGGGCACTGGGGCCAGGACAGTGGGGCTCTAAGGATTCCTTCTCACCAGTCATCTTGCCTCCGTTTGTGTGGTAGGTTGCCTGTGGCCAGGACCACAGTCTGTTCCTGACGGATCAAGGAGAAGTGTATTCTTGTGGATGGGGTGCGGACGGGCAGACAGGTAGTGTCCCTTCCTCCCCCGCCCCCTCCCCGGGGGGATGGCGCAGCTGCCTTCCTCCGGCCCTTCCCTCTCCTCTCCCTTCCCGCGTGTCCCTTCCCTGTCCCTCACCCCCAGCTCCTGGATTGGACAGAGGACTGGGGCTGCCCCACCATACAAGTCTGAGTCTTTTCAGAGACAAATGCCCCCTAACGGGAGCTCGGCTTCACCTGATTTGAGAAGAATGTGATTAAGGGAGAAAGGGGTGAGAGAGGAGCTTTACCATCCCCGCGCAGCTTACCTCTCCGTGTTCCGCGTCTGTCTGAAGGGAGGACCTTAAATTTAAGATGTGAACCTTGTGTAAACCCTCTGTCATCCCGCCACCTCAACACGTCATCTTTGTCCCTTCACTCATGTTTTTTCCCTGTCCTTACTCATATGTGAACATTGTTTATGGTACTCAGAGGTGTGATTTTTATATGCCTGTTTTATTGTTAAATTTACATGAAACATTTTCCCACGTTGGTATAATTTGCACAGTTTTAAATATTTGTATGATAGAGCATCCAGTTCATGTACTATAAGGTAAATTAATAATTTAGTTATCTTATCGGGTAGCTACTCATTACCCTGTAGTCAGGAGCCACACTTTTGGTGGGGTGTGGGAGGGATGCAGTACCCATTGCAGATACGACATTTGTCACATATACGTGTCTAGCTTTTCCCTTCATTTGGATTATTGCCCTGGGATAAATTTCCCAGGCGTGGGTCAGAGGATTAGAATATTTTTACTGTTTTCAGGATATACTGTTATATTATTGCTTTCCAAAAGTTTCACTATTGGAAATGACTTATGTTGACGTCAGCAGTGTACAGAAGTGCTGATTTAATCATCAGCCCTCTAGCAGGGATTATTGTCAGTTTAAGTGTCCTGGTTTAATCCCAGTGCCAGTTTTTAAAGTGTGCATTTCTTTAGTATCTGTAAAGTTGAAGCTTCCTTTTTATTTTTTCAAATCTTGGTGTGAGTAACACTTAAAAATCAGCTTTTTATAAAAAGAATGAAATTGGTACATTTTTGACAGCATAGACCAAGGAATGAGGTGAAAGTCCCGGTGCTGGAGAGAACCCTGGTTTAGTTTCCTGGCGCCACTCCAGAAGTCTGCTGCCACGTGGCCTCACTGCCCTTGCTCGCCAGGCTCTGAGTCCAGCCCTGCGGGCCCCCTGCACCCTGATCGGGAGTCCCCTCCTCTGCTGCCGCAGGGCCTTTGCACGTGCTGTTCCCTCAGCCTGGCATGCTCTTCCTCACTCCCTTTCATCCTGCAGACCTTGGCTTGAGGTTATCTCTTCAGTGAAGGCCCCCCTGACCATCGGGTCTAAAGCAGTTTCTATCTCAGTATCCAGTTCTTTCATAACCCTTCAACTTTCGAGTTAATTTTAAAAAATCGTTTTTTAGTATATAGATTATATTTGGCGTATGCTGCTGCTGCTGCTAAGTCGCTTCAGTCGTGTCCGACTCTGTGCAACCCCATAGACGGCAGCCCACCAGGCTCCCCCGTCCCTGGGATTCTCCAGGCAAGAACACTGGAGTGGGTTGCCATTTCCTTCTCCATATTTGGTGTATACGAAAGATGATATACAGGTTTCGCGTTGCCTGTTGCTTGTGTTGCCAGTCTGACACTGCTTTGGGCTCCTTGGAGGAAATCTAGTGTAAGCAGGGCTCTGTGGTTTGGGGGTCTCCCTCATCTGCTGCCCAAGGGGTTACCCTCCATCGCCGAGCTGATAGAGACATTTGCCCTCCTAGCAAGCCATCTTTTCCTCGGCTCACTGTTTACCACACCAGTTTGCCAGTTTCTATTTGTTGTTTTCGGGGGATGGCATGGGGGGTTGACATTGCATGGGCTCTGAGAAAATTCCTTTATTTTCTCCCAAGCCCAGCAGTGCTTTAGGAATTGCTTGTTGTAACTTTGGTTTCCCAGTGCATATAGAAGTTATGTTTATACTGTAGTCTATTAAGTGTGCGATAGCATTATGTCTAAAAAAACAATGTACATATCTTAATTAAAATAATACTGCCTCCAAAGCATTAACCGTCACCTGACAATACAGGGTTGCCACAGACCTTCCATTTGTTAACAGTGCAGTATCTGCAAAGTGCAACAGAACGAGTTGTGCCTGTATATTGTATACAAGGTCTGATAGGCTCATTGTGTGGTGGCGTTTCATCTTGAAAAGGTTTCTGACTTGAATCAGACTTAGGAAATATCAAGGGTTTTACATGTAAATGATCACTATGATGTTTTTAGAGAACATGGGACAGGAAGTTGTACAGCGTGCAGAGGGAACTGCTTAGGATTCTGAGTTGATCTTTGCAAAGTGCTTAAAACGGCACATAGTAAGTCAAGGCAAGTGTTTGAGTAACGCAGTTTTCCATCGTGTCAGGCCTGGGTCACTACAATATCACCAGCACGCCCACCAAGTTGGGTGGAGACCTGGCCGGAGTGAACGTCGTCCAGGTGGCCACCTACGGGGACTGCTGCCTGGCCGTGTCAGCCGATGGCGGCCTCTTCGGCTGGGGCAACTCTGAGTACCTGCAGCTGGCCTCTATCACCGACTCCACACAGGTACGCGGTCACCGGCAGCCTGGGCTGGGGGCTTAGAAGTAGTGTTAAGGATGCAGAAGAGGTCCGTCACCAAGGGGAGATGTACAGACTGCTATGTAGGCCTCACCTGAAGCTGCGGCTGCCTCTTCAAGGGGCCGAGTGCTTGACAATCTCTTTGGAGCCTAGAAAGAAAGCTTAGGTTCAAAAGCCTTCATTATCAATATTTCTATAAGCTAGTCCTGGTTTAGAGCAGTAGTTAGGGTATGTCTGTGTGCCCTGTCCTATTCTGAAAGGGGAAGTGAGGCTGTTTACACATGTTCCTGCGCCATCCCAGTGGGCCTTTTGCTGCCGTCCAGAGTGTGTGCCCCTTGATGAAGACGCCATGTGGCCTCCAGGTCATGCAGGAGAGCCCCGGCGCCCGGCCTGTGGTGTCTCCCCATCGCAACCCTGCCGTCACCGCAGGGGGCCACCATCCGTACAGTGCAGTAGGGTTTTAAACGTTCTATTAAGGAAAGTTCCAAATAGAAGCAAAAAGTAGGCCTTACTGCATAATTAATTTCTATGTAGCCATTACCCATATTCAATAATTGCCAACTAATGGCACGTTTAAAAAAACAGATAATGTACTGTTTTAAATTGTATGACTTAGTGGGTTTTACTATATTCACAAGGCTGTGTCAGTATTACCAGTACCTAATTCCAGAGCATTTTCATTAACCCTCCCCTCCCCTCCCCTCCAAAAAGCCCCACACACCTGATGGCCACTTCTGTTGCATCTGTAATTCCATCTACTTCTCTATCCTACGTTACTTTGAAGCAAATCCTTGACTTTATAAATCAGTATGTGTCTCTTAAGTGATAAGGACTTAAATTAATATCATCAAGTTTCTGACAACATACAGAAGAGTTTTAAATATATGTTAATAGGTAAAGAAATACGCACAAAGGGATAAAGGTCAGCTAATCAGACGAAGATAATTGGTTCTCTGTGGTCTGACACACTGGCTAGAAGTGGCTGCATATTTGGTGCTGAACTTTCTAGTAGCCAAAACAGAAGAAAAGGTGATCAGTTATTATTTTAATGTGTTTATTTATTCATTTGGTTGTGTCAGATCTTAGTTGTGGCATGTGGGACCTAGTTCCCTGACCAGGGATTGAACCCGGGCCTCCCGGAGTTGGAAGCTCAGAGTCTTAGCCACTGTATCACCAGGGAAGTCCCAGAAAACGTGGTCATTTAATGATTCATTGTTTTCGTAAGATAAACTGCAAATAAAGTGTTCAGGAGAAGGACTGGGCTTCCTGATACCAAGGCCTGAGATCAGTGTCTGCACGGCCTTCCCATGGGGACAGGTCTAGGGTCATGTCGTTGTTACCTGTGCTGCGTAACAAATGACCCTACCATGTGATGGCTTAAAACAACCTATATTTATTCTCTCTCAGTTTTTGTGAGTCAGAGATCTAGGGCTGGCTTGGCTGGGTCTTTGGCTCTGAGTCTCTTTCTTGGGGTTCACCTTGGGAGGGCTGTGCCTCTGGGCCCACACTAGTGGTTTGCAGCGGGGTGCAGTTCCCCATAGACTGCTGGCCCCGGGGCCCCCACCGCTCACAGCGGTCGGCCGAGCCTTCCTTGGCTCCTTGCCATGCAGGCTTCTCCGCGTGGCGGCTCCCAGCACGGCAGCTGGCTTCAGCCGAGCGGGCAGACGAGAGGGTTAGGGAGCATGTCAGTGAGACAGAAGCCAGGGCTCTGCAAGTTCATCCCGGTAGTGGCTTCCCCTCACGTTTGCTGGCCTTCTGTTCTGTAGAAGCAAGTCACCAGCCCAGCCCCCCACATGGCAGGGCGCAGACGGTACAAGGTGTGACCTGCCGGAGACAGGTCCCTTGTTGGGAAGCAGCCCACCACAGCCCTGATCCTTCACGTGGCCTGAGCCTCACTCTATCAGGGACAGCAGTGGTGCATTTCCATGGCTCTTTGCTGGAGCGTTTCTCAGCCTTTGCTGAGGGCCGTGTGCCAGAGCCCAGTTGGGCAGAGGAGCCGTGTGAGCCGGGTAGTGGACGCCAGGCCCGGCCAGCAGCCTTGCGCCATCTAAGATCAGTAAGCCCCTTTAGTCAGCTTAGGGGTCGTTATCCTCCAGCTGTCTCCATCTGCCTGTGACTCTGAAAAGACCCATATCTGTCACTGAAGCTCTTAAAATCCATCTTTCCAAAGACACTCCTCAGTAGAAGCGCCAAGACCAAAGCCTGCTGGAAGGCTAAGTAGGCCACTTGGCCGTCTCTAGGCACTGCAGGTTCAGAACATCCTGGAGTGAATCGGTGCTCATCCCCCCACCCTGGCTCTTCTCCATCATTTCCCACATCCACTCACCCTCTCGAAGTCACATCCCTCTCTCACTTGGAACCCGTACTGCCTCCCCGTTACGCGCAGGGTAGAGGCCAGATCCTTCCCGCGGTCGGTCAGCCGCCGCCCCACGTGGTCTAAAGGTTTCCCTTCTCTCCACTGGCATCTCGTTCCCAGCTGCGGCCACCCTGACCTGCTGAAACTCTTGAGCGCGCCACGCGTGCCTCGCCCCTGCTGTACTACCACCTGCCCGACCTGGGGTTTCCTTTTCTCCTCCCCTGGCTGCTTCCTCCTGACTGTGCTCCCGACACACACCCTCCCTTCACTGCACTCAGCACAGGTTCATCCTGCGTTCACCTTGGCTGATGTCTGCCTCCTCCACTGGACTGCACTCCCAGAGCGGGATGGGGTGTCCTACTCTGTCGTCTCCCCTGTGCCCTGTTAGACCCTCAGCACCTGTACAGTATTCGGGATTATCTAGGGGAGGGCATGAATGAACTGGGACTTAGACCTACCCTGTACACGAAATAGTGTTTCCACGTTCTCGCTGGTTTGTCTTCCTAATGGTGTGGCCCCTTCCTCTGATGCAGGTGAATGTCCCCCGGTGCTTGCCCTTCTCAGGAGTGGGGCGGGTGAAGCAGGCTGCGTGTGGGGGCACAGGCTGCGCGGTGTTAAACGGTGAGCCCCTCTTGCGGGCTGTTCGCTGGGAAGCTGCGGGTGGGATGGGTGCGGAAGGGCTGATGTCCACTGGGTCCGGCTCTCAGTGTGGGGAGTGGGCCTGTGGGAAGGTCAGAGTTCAGTCCACAGAGGGGGAGGGTGACTGATGTTCTTGACAGAAGGCTAACAGCTGTGATTTATACGTTGACAAAGAGCCAGTGTAGAACTGAGGCTTGCAGACCCCTGGCTTGCTTGCTCCCTCTCCCTGAGCCTGGGCCAAAGACTCCAGCCCTGCCTTCTCCAGAGAGACTGTGCCGAGAGCCCACGGGCACACGGGAGAAGAGGCCTAGGGTCAGGATCCTGAGAGCCACGCCCCCCTGGGATTACGCATCTGGCACCACTGATCAGTGTGAAACTTTTTATAACCTGAAAGTCATTGCGAGTTTTAGCATCTGGCCAGGAGTCGTGTGGGTGCTTGGCTCCATCTCCTGCTCCATGTTGGGAAAAGCTGTCCTTGTAAGGCTTCCCTGTGTTCACGTGGGGTCTGTGGGTGATTTATGGAGCAGCCCTGTCCAGCACCCTCAAGATGTGGGATGTTTGTGTTCTGAGATTGGTTAGCTGGCTAGACATCCTCCACAAGCACAAATTTGAAAGAGGAGAAAAGAAACATTAATTTAAGTATCTATCTCAGCATGTTCTTGCCAAGCAAGAAGAGGGAAAAGAAAAAAGGAAAAAAATGCATGTGGACGTAACACATCTTGGTGGTGTGGTTTGAATTTCTTGAGAGGGAGGGCTGTGCTTGGTTTGACTTCCTGACCGTTGTTTTTACTGTAATCCAGGAGAAGGACATGTTTTCGTCTGGGGCTATGGAATTCTTGGGAAGGGACCAAACCTCTTGGAAACCGCTCTTCCAGAAATGATTCCACCCACTCTCTTTGGCCTGGCGGAGTTCAACCCGGGAGTCCAGGTCTCCCGCATTCGCTGCGGGCTGAGCCACTTCGCCGCCCTGACCAGTAAGTGACCAGGCCCCTGCGGCCCCGAGGCCTGGCCGGGCCTCTCGGGTTCAGCCCCCGGCCGTCGGCCGCTCTGTTTCCATCCGTCCCGCGGAGTGGCGCCCTTGTGTGGATAATTAGAGAGAGCGGCTGATCCAGAAGTTGTTCGGCTTGAGGTTGTGTAATGTCTCCTTTTCATCCTGGAGGTTTGTTTTCGGTTCATCTGGTTTGTGGTTAGGCTAACATTACAGTGGGTTTCTCAAGAGGACACAGATGGTGGTTGGGAGAGGGGACCCTGGAGTGGGCCCGGGGGAAACCAAGTGGGGGTTTGGCGGCATCCGCGGTGGGCGAGCAGGAAGTGACCGCGCGGGGCTTCCTCCTGGCCCCCTGGCCACGCCCACCCCTCGTCCAGCCTGGAGTGCAGGAGGCGCATGCGTCAGGCTGTCCTGTGGTTTCGGGGAGGTGGACGTGCCCTGTTTCTCCAAAGTGCTGGGGGAGAGTGATCAAAGGGGAGGCGGAAATGGAGGCTTTCTCAGAGGTCTGCCCAATTACAAAGCCATGAGCTATCCAGTTACCCTGCAGACCTCCAGCGTGTCTGCGCTTCTCGATTACAGCCCTCATCCCAGCACCGCGGCTGTCGGGTCAATTTGCTCCTCTTTAGTTGACTTGAAAAGTAAGACTGAACTAAACATTTCATTTTATGACTTTTAAGTATTATAAATTCGCCTTTTCCTTGCAGTTTTAAAGACCTTTTCGTCTCCTGGCAAGTAGTTATTTTCTTCTTAAAACATCTGAGCTGGGACAGTCAGTTTGGGGTCCTTGTCGTCTGTTCTCTGGCCTCCTGCTAACGTGAGGCCCGCTCCAGATGAGCACCCTCTGGAGGTTCCAGAGTCCACGGCCTCTCAGTCACGGTCTGAGTTTCGGTTTGGGGGTTCTGGAGCAGTGGCACTGCTGTGCTGGGGGTCGCAGTGCTGTCTGACTGTGCGGTGAGGCACCCCAGTGATAGCAGGGGGACTGGGGTGAACCCTCCCCACCCCCCACGCAGGGTCAGCCACCTCCATCTGCAAATATATGTGTCACATGAGCGTTTTAAAGCTGTTCTGACGCGGCAAAGAGTTGGTAGGGGTGAATTCTAAAGGTAACGATTATCTGTAATTTCCCAAATATTTAAGGCTTAAATTGTGTGCAAAGTCACGAACTTCAGAATCCACACACAGCCTTCACGTACGAGTAAGGTAGATTCCTTTGTCTGCTGTTCTGCCATGTAGCCGTGTGGGTCACACTGAAATGAAATCCTACTTAGATTTCCCCCAGAACCCAGCAGCCACCCTCCCAGTGCCAGTGACTGTTCCTCAGGAGAGGGAGCCCCGGGCCCGGGTGTCTCCCCTGTCCCCAGGCCTGGCATTGGCCTGCGGCCATCTGGTTTCCCCTGAGGTACCCTCTCGGGTGGAAGACCAAGGAGGGCAGGCAGAGCAGAGGCTCTGACGTGTGTCACCGAAGGGCCCTTTACTGAGCCAGTTGGGTTTTTTCAGTCCCAGCTCCTGTGTGTCCGTCCTTCTTCCTACCACCAGAGCCTTCGCCTGCTGGGGCTGTGAATGGGGCCTCTGTGCTGAGGATGCCCCAAGCTGGTGCAGGAGGAAGTCTGGACCGAGGGCCTGTCCCAGTCTGGGGGCTTGTCCTGGCGGCTGGGGTTCCCAGAGCCCCAGTCAGTGTCCTGGCTTGCTCCTACAGCACTCTGCCTGTCCCCTTCCTTCAGGGCACTTGTTAACAGTCGGAAATCATGCATTTGTTGGGTTATTTATTTTTCGCTGTTGGACTGGCTCCACCCGGACGAGGACAGGAACATGCCTGTTGGTCCCCATGCCATCCCAGCTCCTAGCACACAGACGTAGACCCAGCCCAGAGAGGTGCCCCGTCACCATGTGTCACTTGACCAAGTGCTCCTGAGACCAGACAAGGAATGACAGATTATCCTACTTCTCACTCTGTCCGAGTGTGACCGGGATTTGAGGATGGTGAGATCTCAGGATTGTGGAGTGCAGGGTCACACAGCTGGGCGATGGGGGTTGTCCGCAAGGGCTGAGCAGAGGGGGCTGTGTGTGCAGGAGCCTCCGGGCCCACGTCCGGGCACGTGCTCATCTCCCCTGAGAAAGATGCTGCGTGAATCTGGGCTGGGACACGTGTTTGGTTTGGGGATGATACTGTTTACTTGTCCCTTCAAAAACAAGCATTAATAAAGCCAGGGAGAAATTGAAGGTTAACATTGATCTTTTTGTACTGGGTCCTAGAAGGCCTATTCTTATGAACCTTCCTCCTCTTGGAGACTTGCCCTTGGCCTAAGCCCCAACCAAGCCACTGTTGTTTTTTCTTTGCAGACCGAGGAGAGCTGTTTGTGTGGGGCAAGAACATCCGAGGGTGCCTGGGAATTGGTCGCCTGGAAGACCAGTACTTCCCGTGGAGGGTAAGGCTGGGCCGGGCGGCCTGAGGGTGTGCCTGCGGAGCTGACAGTGCACGCAGCAGCTGGGCTGGCGCCGGGTCTTCAGGGGGCTTCAGGGAGGAGTGGGCTGCAGGCCGGGTGTCCCTGCTCTCCACAAGGGAGGGGGTGGGCTGAAGGAGCTGACGTGCCGGGAGCTGTTCACCGAGGCCCGTGGAGAGGAATGGTTTACAGCGAATTTAAAAGAAAGCAGGATGTTTAATATTTAGAGTGCCTTACCACAGCCACCAGACCGAAACATCAAGGCTCTTCTCAGGAGGAGGTGCAATTATACAGAAAGGCTCATTTCACAATTAAAGGGAAAGGAGAGTCCTTCTTAAGTTGTAGTTTATCTTCACGTTGTTTACTAAGTCAGTTCTTTAAGTTCTTCTAAACAAGGCTATTTATTCTTTTGAGTACAGAACATATGGACCTGGTACAAAATGTATTATGAAAAATAAGCCTCCCATCTCCTGTCCCAGAGGCAGCTTCTGGTTTCATCCTTCCCTTCCGGAGATGGTCTCTGTAGAGAATCAGACGCTCGTGTGCATGCATGCTTGTGTGTGTTGGTGTGTGTGTGTGTGTGTGCGTGCGCGCGCGCGCGTGCGTGTGTGCCTAAATGTTTTGTTTTGAAGGATCGTTTTTAATAATGTGTTTTGAGGTTGTGAAAAGCGTCTTTTAAAAAAACACATAAAAATGCAAAAGAAATGTTTTAATTTTTAAAAAGATGATTTATTTGTCAAAAACCCACGGAAAGTGTCTGGAGGCGCTTTGGTATTTCACTGGCTGTTTCTCCCGCCCAGCCCTCCCCTTAGCTCTTGGCTCTCCTGGCTCCCGTGAACTTTGCTGGCCCTCCCTCTGGTGCAGCCTCCAAGAGACACCGGTCAGAGGGAGGCTTTGAACTTGTTGGGGAAAGATGAGTGCACCCCCGAGTTGTTCCCAGTCTGATGGGGCGGCCCCGCTGTCCTCTGGGGACCCCAGCCCGGGAGAGGAGAGGTGTGGCGGCGGCGGGCAGTGGTTGGCTGCTCCAGGAGCAGGAGCGTGGGGCAGTCAGGATCCCACTTGTCCTTCTGGAGCCCCGACCCCACCCCAAGGGCTCCCTTCTGCGGGAGCAGCTTGGGAAATGGCCGAGCATCCAGGCTTTGAATGAATGACCGCTGTGACTTGAGGCTCCCCACTTGCTTTCATTTCCTCAAATTAGAGCGAAGATCAGCCGTGAAGTTGGGTTTGACATCAGAGGGTGTCTTCACTGCTGAAGTGGCCGGGCCAGGCTTGGCCTCTGAGGCGGAGCAGAGGGCGCCAGGCCTACGGGCGGACCTGTTGCTGTTCAGGCTGGACCCCGAGCGTCCCTCTGACGTGCTCCCGGCCCCCACGCCATCAGGGCAAGGACGCTCCGGTCTGTTCCTGTGACGGCCGCCCTCCGGCCACACGCTGTCCCCACTCGGGCATCTGCGGAGCTCCTTCGCCCCCTTGTCTCCTTTTGGTTGGGGTGGGAGGATGGTGCCGAGGTCCGTGCCGGCTCTAGGATGTGGGGCTGGGGCTCTGGGAGAGCGATGGAGACAGGAGCCAGTTTTCCATCAGCTAGGTTGGAACCCTTAAAGGTTAGTCTGATGTTGAGTAGTTGGACCTTTCTCCAGTCTGTTCTGTTGTCTCACTTAAAAAACAATTGCAAGTGATTTTTATTCCTTAAAAATCATATTTTCTTACTTAGCTTCAGCAGGGGATATGCTCCATCATTTGGAAAGTATTCTACAAAAGGGAAAAAGGAGAGCCATGTTTGCAGCTCTCGTAGTGGTGCTAGCTGGTTATTCACCCACAGAACCGGGGCTTTTCTCATGGTTCACAGGCCCAGGAGGTGACGTCTGAGTCACCTGATCCAAGCCTCTCCTTCCAGGAGCATCCGGGATGTCCTCCTGCTCCATGTTGGTGCTCAGAGAGGTTCGGTGATCTCTCTAAGGTCACGCACCTAGTGAGAAGCAGAGCCCAGATTCAGACTCAGTGTCTGACTTTGAGATGTCACGAGGTCCCCCTCCTCTCAGGGCCTGAGCTGGGTCCCCTGCCATGCAGGAGAGGACATGTGCAGAGGGAGACCCTCTGTGCAACAGCGGCCCCGCGGGCCTGGGCTCAGGCTGCACCCCTGCCCAGGGAAGGGTGATGGCCATCCTGGGCGTGAGGCGCTCTGCTGGTGAAACTGGGGCTGTGCCCCCAGCCTGGGCCCGTAAACACTGACTTCCCAGTCGCCCAGCTGTCCGCCATGCTGGGCTGCGATGTGAACTTGGCCTCACTGGTTGGTTGGAGCCCGGCCTGGGGACCCTTTGCCTTCAGGGCCCCTTTCTTACTTGGCCTCTTCAGGATCCGCAGGCCCTGGCAGTTCTGACGCCCCGGGGGAGGGTGTGCTGCGGGGCTGGGCCCCCTCGCAGGCTAGGCGGGCTCCCCTCGGGTGTAGCCCCGCCTCTGGGTGCCGGGCAGGGTGTCTCTGGGTGCAGCTGAGTGGGGACGTGGCGAGTCTGGCGCCTGGTCACAGCTGGTCCAGTGCTCCTCTCGGCCTTCCTGTGTCCCTGACCTGGTGGGCCTGTGTCTTGGGAACTTGCCCTTGTGTAGAGTTGTTCCTACACTAATTCTGCTCACACTTTTCAGAGTTACTCAGGGCAGATACGGTTCGGCTTCTGGAACTGTTTGCCTTTGCAATAATGGGAGTGTAAATTGGTTTAAAATAGAAAGTCCTTTTAACCTTGAGGACACAAATAGAACATGGCTGAGGGCAGCCGTCTCCTGGACTCAGTTCAGAGGCTGAAGGGCCGCCTGCTTCTCCCCAGAGAGGCTCCCGGGGCCAGCGTCAGCCAGGGCCACGTGGCCCTCTCTGCCTTGGGCTCTTGGGCCACAGCCCTTGGGGAACGAGGACAGAGGTGCTTAAGTGCGGCCGCTCGGCTGCCGGTCATTGTGGAGAGTGGCCTCCCCCGGGGAAGGTCAATAAAGGCGCCCTCGTGGCCGGGGAGGTTGCTGGGAGCTCACCTGGCCGGGCACCCCGGGCAGCGTGTTTTCTTCTGCCTCCATGGCCAGCCCCGAGCACTTTATGCAGCTCTGGGCTCTTGCTTGAGCCGGGGGCACCGCGGCGTGTTTGCTCAGTGATTCCTGTTACAGGTTTTGCTAAGGGCGTTTGTTTAGCGCAGGGCAGGCAGCATGACTTGGTGCTAGCGTCCGTTTGCCTTGCAGCCCGGAGCCCTTAATGGACTTGTCTCTGAACCGTGGATGCTGCTGCCTCGGGGCTTTTAAAAGGCCAGGCCATCTGGCCGGGGTCCTCCCCTCGGAAGCTCAGTAAACTCCACAGGCTATTGCAGAGCCGTCTCCAGCTGTCACTTTGCCGCCCAGGGGAGGGCGGGCAGGACTCGGGTGCAGGCAGGAGAGCAGCACCCGCACCTGGCAGAGGCTGGGGAGGAGCCAGGGCGGGAGCTCTAAGGAGACACCCTCAGCGGCACTCTGCACACAGCGTCTCTGGAGGGCAGAGACCAGTGAGAAGTCGTTTCCAGTTCCTAGGGAAGGTGGGGAGCAGGGCAGACGACGACACAGTGGTATCCAGAGGCAATTTAAAACCTTTCTTTTCTACTGAACGTCATTTTATATGGTAGCCATGTGACTGTCACCTATTCAAATCAATAGTAATAATAATAACAACAATAATGATACTACAATAAGAGAAAGCCAAGTGCCCTTCTCCTGGAGAGCTGGGGGGCTGTGTGGGCCCGGAGAGCCCGCTTGTGTCATGGGCACTGTGGAGTGTGTGTGTGCCCTTCTCCAGGGCCCAGCTGTGGAGCTGTGGGACGACGAGTGTCTGTGTAAAGGCCAGCAGGCCAGGCCGTGGCCTCCATCCCGGCGTGGGGTTGTCTGCACGTCACCCGGAGGGTTGGCCCTGCCGGTGATAACGTGTTGGCAGGGCCGCCAGCCAGGCCTCTGGCCCCTTCTGAGACGCAGTCAGCACCCCTTCTGCAGCCTGCCCGGGCCTGGGGCTGATGGGTGAGGCGGGTGAGGACGCTGGGCTGGCAGGACTCCTCCCCACAGTGGCCCTGCAGGCAGGACGGGGTGGGACGGTTTCTGGAGCCACTCAGGGAGCTTGTCTGGTGACCCCTGGGGCAGGTGGCCACCTCTGGGGAGTCACCCTTACAGGGGAGCAGCCTCTGTGGGGTGTCCATGTCCTGGGACGGCGCACGCAGGGGCCCAGAGGGGCCTCTTGGGGGAGGGGGGTGTTGCCCTTGACTGAGTGGGGAGTTGGGATGGCCCCTCCCAGCTGGCTTGCCAGGTGCGTGTAGGTGGCTGAGGCTCAGACGGTTCCATCACTGACCCAGAGGCAGAGCCAGGGTCGGCCCTCGCTGGGCCCCCGCCAGGCTACCTCCCCGTCATGGTGCCCTGGGTCTCGCTTTTTCAGGTGACTATGCCTGGGGAGCCCGTGGACGTGGCGTGTGGCGTGGATCATATGGTGACTTTGGCCCGGTCCTTCATCTGAACCTCCTCCTCGATCTGCTGGAGCCCGGCCCTGGCCTTAGGACTGCCTGGCCTGCTCAGCCAGGGCAGCACGGGTCTCTGGATGGGGCCCGAGAGGGTCAGGGCCCTCCATGCGCTGGGCCGCACTCCCCACAGCCTGGAGCGGGGTGACTGGAAGTGCCAGAGGCGGTCCCCCCTCCAGCCCAGGGTGAGGCGCTTGGCACAGACTCTGCCCCTGGGCTGAGTGGCCCTGGCAGGGCGAGGACGATCTGTTTCATCTCAGCTCCTTCCCAGGGACACACGGTGGCATCTGCTGTCACGTCTGGTCTTCAGAGAGCTTATCCACTCAGCCATCTCTGCGCGCTGCTGGGATGCCAGCTAGCTGACAGCCCTGCACGGGGGTCCTCCCTGGAAATGCCAGTGGGCACCAGCCTGGAATCCTGTGGGCCCACAGCAGTCACCTGCCTTGTAACACTTCTTCCTGCCTGGCTCAGAAGACTTGAGAGGCCCCTTGGGAAGATGAGCAAGGCCAGATTTCTGCGGGCCAAGGGCTTTGAACACAATCCGCGAAAGCTTGGCTGGAGTGCTTGCCTTGGAGAAGGAAAACTCAGATGGTGAAAAACGTTTGCGTTAGTAACATAACATGTCCTTTTCTTTAACATCTTTTAAAAGTCTTTTTTGGAATAAAGTCTATTTTCTGCCTTTTCATTTTTAAGAACTTGAGAGGCCTTTTTATTTTAACCTAATCATTTAGGGATTAGCTTTCCAAAACATGGCATTTGGTAAAGAGACTACTAGAAGCCAGTGAAAGGTACTCTGGAAGACAGTCCCGCTTGCAAACTCTTTTCTGACCAGAGCCTGCCCCCGCATTGCAACTGGGAGAGAACGATGCAGTATAAAAATAACCAGTTATCACGTCACAATCCGGGGTCTCACTCGAGGTGTACATACATCCCCCTCCTTTTATCTGTTCACTCAACAAATGTTTACTGTTGTGTTCTGTACGTGCCAAGTATTGTTGATCACAGAAGAGTCACACGGGGACAGAAAGCCCCCGCAGCAGGCCTCATGATGCTTACACTTCGAAGAGGCAAAACAAGCAACAAGCCAAGTGCAAAGTGTGTTAGATGTTGCGTGGGCTGTGAAGAAAAAGCAGGAGGGGGGCGGGCGGTGCTGGGAGGGCGACATTGAAAGTGGAATGGTCACTGTTGACGTCCTCGCTGTGGCCCGAGGCAGTGGGAACCAGCCAGATGGTGTCTGGGGTGGGGTGTGGTCCTGGGACCCCTCCTCACCTAGGCACGGGCCATCTCCACTTCTCTGTGGGCCGACCAGTTCTTGTATTTCTTAGGGCAAAGCTCTTCCATAAACTTGAAACAAATTGAAAACCGTCTGTCAGTTTCCTTCCCAGAGCTCCTCTTGGGCCAAGGACCACGTCACCTGACGGTGAAGAACAGTAATCCTTCCTCTGGGGATACACGCCGTGAAGTTCCTGCTGATTTGCAGAGCGTAATGCCCCCGAAGGGCAGGCAGGGGACCCCCCCAGTGAGGCTCAGGGACCGTAGGGGATGGTGGTGATGGAGGGGGTCTCCATTGAAGGTGGGGGTGGTTTTTAGCCTCCCCACAAGTGGCAGCCATGATCAGATCCGGCCACTGCCTCCTCCTTGGACACAGTGTGTTAGTCGCTCAGTTGTGTCTGACGCTTTGGGACCCCGTGGACTGTAGCCTGCCAGGCTCTGTCCGTGGGGTTTTCCAGGCAAGGATACCAGAGTGGGTTAGGGATGGAACCTGGGTCTCTTACGTCATGGGCAGAATCTTTACCATCGGGACACAGTACCCAGCGTGTATTAAGGGACATCCTTAGATTTGTCTTAAAACTCAAGGCCACTAGCTGGGTCTGTTCCCCCTGGCCAGGTAGCATGGCTGTTGCGTTTGTGGGTGACGGGGTCCTGGCCGGAGTGCACGTGCCAGGCCCTTCCCACGACTGTCCTCTGTGTTCCTACCTCTTTTCAGTTTTGTCCTCTCATTCCCAACCCCACTCCCCAGCCCCACAGCATTTAACACAGAGAGGCCTTCTCTGCCACCGGCTTGGTCGCTGCAGTTTTTCATTTTGTTCCTGTGAAGGGTCCTCTCCCATGAGCAAATGCATGGCTGACACCCTGAGTGAGGCGACTCCGGGCTGCCCTGATGTGACCTTTGTTCTCACACTCGGATTGCGTCCATTCACGGACGTTGGGGTCAGTAGCTGGGGCCAGTGCAGACCCCTGAGAAGGCACAGGGACTCCACCACTGGCTCTCGTAGTGGACGGTCCCTTCTAAGATGCCTGGGTCCTTCTTTCCAGCTATCAAGGGGCTGTCGGAATAACTCCCATTTTCTTGGCCATCCCTCCTGCCGTGCATCCACATCTGGCTTCTCTAGGACATTTTTTTTTTTAATTGAAATGTGAGTCGTATACTCTTAAAATAATTTTCAAGTGTATAATTCAGTGGTTTTTGTCTATTAGTC
This sequence comes from Oryx dammah, assembly GCF_014754425.2. Taxonomy (NCBI): domain Eukaryota; kingdom Metazoa; phylum Chordata; class Mammalia; order Artiodactyla; family Bovidae; genus Oryx; species Oryx dammah. Next base: position 189,525,690 of record NW_024070186.1, on the reverse strand, counting down.
TTTTGTGTGACCATCACCACGATCTCATTCCACGTGCTCCTTCTGGAGAGCTTTTCACCATCATGAGCCCTCTGCTTCCCCCACCAGCAGGGTTACACATGATTAAACCAAGGGGAGGTAGGGACTTCCCTGGCGGTCCAGTGGCTAAGGCTCTGCACTAGCAACGCAGGGGCCCAGGTTTGATCCCTGGTCAGGGAACTAGATCCCATATGCCACAACTAAGACCTGGAGCAGTCAAATAAAAACTAATCAAAACCCAAAACCAGAGGCAGGCAGAGGGACCACACAGGGCGCCCTTTCCCTTCTGTGGCCCTGTATTTTTAAGAGCGGGTTCTGTTCTGGGGCTCAGTCATGTCCAACTCTTTGCAACCCTCCTGCCAGGCTCCTCTGTCCATGGCAATTTCTAGGCAAGAATACTGAGTGGATTGCCAGTTCCTCCTCCAGAGGAGCTTCCTGACCCAGGGATTGAACCCGCATCTCCTGCACTGCAGGTGGATTCTTTACCCACTGAGCCATCAAGGACGCCCCTAAGAGTGAGTTGGGGGACTTCAAAAATTATACTGAAGCCACGAAGAGTTGAATCAGACTCTTTGGGGGGTGGGGTAGGGGGTAGGGAGGGGGGGAGTCCTGGTACAGGGAACTCCTCCCACCCTCCAGGAGAGTCTGATATGCTGCCGTGAGATCCTTGCCAAGAAGCAGCCAAAGCATCTCCCACGTGGAATTACATGCCTAGCTGGGGGGAGGGGCACCAGCCAGTCCCTCCACATCCACGGTGCCCGCCATTCCTGACTGCACTGGGAAGGCTCTTGAGTTGGCCAGGGTCATCTCTCCTGAGATACGAGGCCAGGACCCCAGCTGCCCCCTTTCCTCTTCCTATCAGCCATATTCAGTAACCCAGACTCACCATTCAGATGCTAAGTCTGGTCTCTGGCAAGAAGTCCTCCGTGGCTCCCCGGCTCCCCATGGTCTGTAGTGGAGTGTGAAGCCTCCAGCTGGCCTGACAACCCACCTTGTATTTCAGCCTCATTTCCTTCCAGCCCCGTCCATTTCCACCCTCCTCCACCCTGCTTCTCCACTAGGCTCTCTGCGCCTTTGCTGTCCCTTGTTTGGGTCCCCCAGCTTAACTAAGCTCAACCTAACGTCCTGGGTTCTTGTTCCTCCTGCCTGACCGTGGTCATGGCCCCAGAGCATGGCAGCATCCCCTTGTGGTCGAGCCTGGCACTGCACTTCCCCGAAATAGCCCATTTCCACATCTTTAAATCTGGAGCAACTCAGGTGCAAGGGGCTGTGGCAGAGTCATCTGGCTCTCCAGCCCCCCAGCCCCCAACCCTGGGTTTGCCACTGCCCTACAGACACTAAACCTGGATGAGCAGTGGGAAAAGGAGGCATTTGCCACTGTTGGGGGCAGTGGAGTTCCCACCGATGCTGTGGCCCCTGTCCGAAGTGTGAAGGGTTGAGGAGGGTGCTTAGTCCTTGCAAACCCCAGGAAGAAAAGCCTTCGCAGCAGCCAGAAGGGCTGAGGGTCCAAGCACCTCCGTGAACTGAGGTTGGTGAACGAGCGCATCAGCTCCCATTTTCACCCCCTTCCATTGTTAGGGCTACTTTTCCTGCAAGGCAGGGGTGAGGGGAGGGTGGGGTCTAATGCAGGCAGAGCCTTGCCCTGCTCACACCTGCCCTCCATGGAGAACACCAGCGAGGAGCAGAGTGAGGGTGTGCGAGGTCCAGACCTGCTGGTCTCAGGCCGCTTCCTTTTTCAGCCATGCCGCACAACATGTGGGATCTTATTTCCCTGATCAGGGATTGAATGCCTGCTGCATTAAAAGTGCAGTCTTAACCACTGGACCGCCAGGGAAGTCCCTCAAGCCTTTCTTGCTGGGGCAGCCTGTGTCCACCTGCTGAGGGAGCAGAAGCCCAACTCCAGGGTGCTTGTGGGAGGGACGCTGAGCCTTCTGACCTCAGGGGGTCTTGTCTTGAGGCATCAGCTCCTGGGCTTCCAGCACCAAGAGACCTTTCCTGGGGGTGTGGCATCCACAGCAGGGCCCCCGCCCCCAGGCCCACCTCTGCCAGAGATTTGGGCTGTGCGGAGGGAACGGTGAATGTAGCAGCCAGTTCCCAAGGTGGCCCCAAGGTTACTGTGACCTCTTGGTTTTCACACCCCTGTGTCTCCTCCAGGGTTCAGTCAGAGCTGAGCTGCAATGCTGACAGAACATGGTGGAGAGGATAGTACATGAATTCTGAGGCTAGAAGAAAAACAATTTTTTTTTTTTAGGTTCTGCCTTGGTCCTTGAATCCCTTACTCTGGGGAAAACCAAACACTTAATGTCAGGACATTCAAGCAGTGGAGACTCATGTGGGGACAGGCCGGCAGCCAGGCCCATCTCGCCAGCCATGTGGAGGGGAGCACCTTAGAAACGGACCCTCTGGTCCCAGTAGAGGCTCTCAGATGCCTGCAGCCTCCTGGGACTCTGAGCCCAAACTGCTCCCCAATTCTAAACCACAGAAACCAAGACACACAGATGGACTGTTTTAAAGCCTTACACTTTGGGGGCAACTTGTTACATAGCATTAAGACAACCCTTCTTGCTCTCAAGGCGATTTCCTCTCATATTTTTGTTCTGCCTCCTTGCAGCTCCAGCCCGGTGTTCCCCCAACCATGGTACAGAGGAGGGAGGGAGGAGACTTGGCCCTGGATCAGCATGAAATCAGACGGCCGTCAGCCAACATCATTTGTTTTTTCTTCCATTTTAATGAACACTTTACAAAGTACAAAATATACTGTCTTTTTTGGGGGAACATTAGGTACTTTTTTTCTCTCCGTCATACAGTACATGAATCTCGAGGGTTTTGTGTTTCTTCAAGAAAGAAAGAAAGCGTGAGGGCCCTGGGCAGGGCTGCTCCATTCTCCCCGCGCCCAGAACATGGGACAGATAGATGTAAGTGCCACTGGTACTGCTGGTGACCTGGGGCGTGCCAGACCCCCAAGGCAAGGCCCTGGGCAGGGCAGCGGCCTCTCTGAACCCCGCCGTGCAGCCAACATCCACTCACCCCCATCTTGGGATAACGGAAATGATTTTGGCAAAGAGCAAGAAGAGGGCTTAGGGTTTTGTTTGCCATTAGCCCCTCCACCCAATCCCCAGTTTTGGAGCCAATGCTGCCCAGCTCTCCCTGAACCATTTTCTGAACAGATAAGCTGAAGTAGTGGACAGGAAGATGCACTAGGCTTGGCCTCTGTCCTGGGACCTGAATTTGGCCTGTTTTCCACAAGCTCTTCACCCCGCACTCTGGCCTTCAACTTGTTGGGACGTTTTCTGTGGATGAGTCCCAGTAGGCAAGGGGGCACTGGCCCCCAGAACCTCTCCTTGTAAATACTGTCTTCAGGGCTGGCTGCTTCTGAGGAGTCTGCTGGGCAGGTCTAGCCCTTGGGGCTGGCTGCACGGACCACTGGGCCTCTGCAGGGCAGAGCAGGGCCCCGTGGGGACACCTCTGACCTCTCCCCAGTGTTGACAGTTCAGTCATATCTGACTGCCACCCCATGGACTGCAGCCCACCAGGCTTCTCTGTCCATGGAGTTCTCCAGGCAAGAATACTGGAGTGGGTTACCATTTCCTCCTCCAGGGAACCTTCCCGACCCAGGGATCAAACCTGGGTCTCCTGTGCTGCAGGCACACTGCCGTCTGGGCCACCGGAGAAGCCCACCCCCTCCCCAGAGTGGTTTTAACAAAGTTAAGGGGAGTTCGAGGCCTGCCATCCCCACCCCTTCAATTCTGCACGTGGCTCACGGTAAGAATATACCGAAGCCTTGAAATACTGAACGAGTCAGTCCTTTTGCTCGAATCTGGGCTCTGCAGGTGTGTGCCCCCATATGCACCAGTGTTGACACAGCACACGTTCACACTCACATGCACTTTTACACACACATGTGCCCAGAACTCTGCTCTGATTCCCAACACTTTCCACTCTCACAGCCTGCCCGACCAAGAAGCAAGAGCCACAAGCCCCCTCACCAACCAGGCTGCCCATGGAAGCCACAGGCCAGGCCACAGGCTTCTACCTCCATTCCAGGCCACTCTGGGGCCTTCAGCTCCAAGGACAGAGACTGCCTCAGCCCACAGCTCCCATCCTCCCCTCGCAAGAAAACAGGCTTTCTTGGAGGGTTTGGGTTTCAAAGCTGAAGGCCATAGCCCACCCCACAGCTTTGTCCCTTGGTCTATGGAAGAGAGTCCTTTTGCTGCCTCTAATTTGGAAAATGACAAGAAACCGGAGTGTAAGAAAAGGTATCTAGCTATACCAGGGTTCAACTGCCCTCACAAGTCCCAGCCACTCTTCCCAAGCCTGCCCTCTGCTGGGCTGACCACCATCCGCCATCTTGGCCGCTCCCCTCCTAGGCAGCCTCTCTGAATAGAGGGCTACTGCCCGCTCCAGGCCTCGCCCTTGCCTCAGCACAGTCTCCAGGAAACCTGAAAAGCCAAAGCCCCCGTCTTTCCACTGTTGGGCAACCCCATCGTCCTTCCCCAAGCTCTGTTTGCCAAGTCAACAACCGACTCCACTTCGTGGCGGCCGTGACAGTGGGAGGCTGACTGCTCCCCAGCCCTGGCTGGGCAGACACCCTGGGGGCGCTTCTGTTCTCCGCCCCACCATCTTCACTCAGCAAAGTGGCAACACACCCTCGACACCCACCCCCTGGGAGATCCCCACTCTTAGCTGGGGCTGGGACGGGCTCTAGTTGTGCCCACATCCAGATCGAGGGACTCAGACAGGTGGCCCAGGGTGGCTGGGAACTGTGGCCGGAAGGCTCTGGTGGCGGGTGGGCAGGTTCATCTTCAAACATCAGGCAGATGGTGCCCTTGGCTTGGGGTCGGGGGCTGGCCCTTCCTGTCTCCCTGGAGTCTCCTGTCCCGAGCTCTGAGGACTCCTCCTCTGTCACCTCCGAGGGGACATACCCCAACTGACCACGCATCTTCTGGACACACCACTCATCACCACGCCTGCACTGCCCGAATGGGGAGGTCACAGTGGCCAGCTCCAGATTACCCGGTCCCTCCCTCCCCACCGGGGGCCTGGGGCCTGGAGCTGACGGGAGGAGGAGAATGCTGGTGCGTGGGGGGCTCTGGGACCCCTGAATCCTGGGGGAGGGAGGGCTGTGAGCCTCTCCTGCTTGGATGGGTGCTCTGGACAGAGGGCAGTGGGGAGGGCACCACTTCCTAGGGGGCTTTGGAGACCCTCGTGGAGACAGGGGTTGTCAAGTGGGCACTGCTGAGTTTCTGCTGGGCCAGGACTGGGGCTGAGGCAGAAAGGGGTTTCTTAGGAGCCAGGGGAGCCCAAGCTGAGTGTTGAACCAGAGGCAGATTTTCATAATGGGGGTGGGGGCAAAGCGGGGGGTCTCGACTCCCCATCTTCCTCACTCTCCCTACCTTAACCTCTCACCCTATGTTCATGGATGACGCAGGCGAGGAGTGAGGGGGGTGGTGAGACGGTTTGAGCTTTTCTTACCAGAGAACAGTGCACACTTGAGACACACCTGGGACCCTGGTGGCAGCTCCAGGGCTCCACGCTCAGTGAGCCAGAGCCAAGAGCGTCTCAGCTCAACAGGGCTCCTTCGGGCTGCCTCTCTGTGGGTCTGGAGACCCCTGGGGACAGCCAGCCAGTGGGGTATCACTTTCTCTTCCCCCAGGTTTCTGCACATCAAGCTGCTGGCTCACGGCCACATGGACACCGAGGACGTGCTGGCCTCCCCACATGGCAAGAGGATGGGGAGGGGTGGGGAACAGGGCGGGGCTCCCAGGGTGTCAGCTCCCGGCCCGTGCGCTGGACACACACCAGTGTAACCCGGAGAGCCGAGTCCTTGCACCAGCCCCTCAAGGAAACAACATCCTGGGCTTCCGTCTCTTTCTCAGTTACCCGGGGCCAGGCCCTAGGAGGAGACCTGAGGACTGTGGCTTCTAACCTTGCAGGTGAAGGAAATCAGGAGGTGCTTGGCGGGGAAGCAGACCTGGGCCGAGCAGTGGCGAAGGGGCTGTTCCTTTCCAAGCGCTCTTCCCCCTAACGGCCCTGTCCCCAAAATAAAACAAGGGTGTCCAGGGGCCTTGGAGACAGAACTAAAGGAAGGGGCTGAACCCCAGCTTTCAAAGGAGACTCAGGGAGGAGGGGGTAGGGACCCTCAACCCCCACCCTGGGGCTCTGCTCTCGGTTGCTGGTCTAATTCTTCTCTCAAGTCAGGGCCGAGGCAGCCAGCTGGCTCCTCTGATCATCGTATTGCCTATATACTTGAATTAAAAATACACGGTGGCTCAAAACGTGCCTGTGTGCACGGCAGACACAGCGGGGCGGAGGCCCTCACGCCCACACATACAGCACACACGCGTGTGCACGCTCACACGGTATATATTAACATATATATTGCTCAAGTATATATGCTATTTACAGTATATATCTATATCAACATAAAACACAGGTATTTATATGTGTGTACAATATACGTCCTAGGGGGTCTGGGGGAAATCACACATTTCTTGGGTTCACGGGGCCGACACACTTGCTCGGCGGGGAGGAGAGGCGGGGGAGCGACATGGGGAGGGGCCGACAGGAAGGGGTCTGAAGGGCACGCCACAGAAAAATCAAGGCCTTCCAGGCACAGAGAGGGTGCTCAGGACGTGAGGGGCTGCCCTGCCCACGCGGTCACCCTGGTTTTGGAACCAGCAAGTAACTGACATGTTTTGGTTGTTTTGGAGTTTTGTGCAAAATGACTTCCAAAAAAAAAAAAGGTTCCGAATCAGTGCTTGAGCTCTGAACATCTGTAAGGATTCAGAGACACACCTCTAACACCGGGTGGGTTTCCAGGGCTCAGAGGGTCCCATGTGGCCTGGAGAAGGGGCAGAGCGGGGCTTCACCCAGTCAAGAGAATGGCCCTTCTCCTGCCAGCTTCTCATGGACGCACGGACAACTCCACCAGCTGGGGGTGGCAGGGGGTCGCCCTGCTCTCTGGGGTGGGGGCTGGTCTGCCACCCCGCTGTCCGTCTCCCTGCAGCCTGTCGAAACCTTCTCTGAGGCTTCGAACCACTCTGCCTTGGCAGCTTTGTGTGTGGGGTGCCCCTGGGGAGCCCTGGATCGAAACTGACCTCTGCTCCCAGCTTCCTGCTCTGAAGGGAAAGCCAAGGCCCCTGGCGGCAGCTCCAGTTCTCAGGCTTGTCCCTGGAGCCACAGGGTGTCACAACAAGCGATGTCACACGTTGGGTCCCGACAGCATCAGCAGGCCCTGTCCCCTGAAACTACTGCCAACCGCAGCCTGGGTAACAAATACATTAAATAGGAGACTGCAACAAGGAACGGTTTTCTCTATTAAGGCTCAGATAAGCTGCCTCCCAGGTCAAGTACTCAAGAACGCCACGGTCCCTGGACAGAGGGGCGGGCGGGCGAGCAGGCAAGGTGGGGGCAGGGGCCTTCCACGTTCCACCACAAGCGGGGCAGGGAGAGGAGGGCAGGACGATGGGGGAGCCCTCTGCTGGTCTCGTTGATCGCTGGGGGAGTGGGGGTGACCTAAGAAAACCCCAGCTCAGAATGCTGGGGACACCCCCACTTGGGGAAAACCGAGGCTCTGCCAGCCCCAGGAGGGTCGGGGGAAAGCAGAGGGGACAGGAGCTGTTGCCCCAAGCTGGTGGGTCTCCAGGGAACCACCCCCCCGCCCCCCAGGGTGAGCGCTCATGGTGGGGAGGGTCTGGACAGGGCCCCCTTGGCAGTCTTGCTGGGAGTCGGGGTACAGGCCCTGTGGTTGGCAGCCAAGGAAGGTTCTAGGTGGCCAGGGTCCCCCGCCCAGCTCAGGGCCCCACCTGTGTTCCCTCAGAGCCTCACCAGCACAGGACTAGAGGGCCGCCCACTGGCCTCCACTCTGCAGGGACCAGCCCAGAGCCGATGGGACCAGAGGCCAGCAACCACGGGGTCCAGAGCCCCCGCCCTCACGAGGGCCTTCCCTGGCTCCATGAACTCGGCCCTGCTCAACCAGCCCCCCAAGATGACGTGACAATCGGTACCCCAGTGTCCCATAGGAGGCACCAGCTTCCTTCAGCATTCGCCCTCGGCCATGGGTGAGGCTGGACGAGAAGGTGGGTCAGTGGACAAGCTCCCTCAGCCCTGGACATCATTTTCTGGGGTGAGGGTTGGGGAGGAGGAGGGGGGTTGCTCTCTGGAGGGTCTGGGAGCTCCAGGAAGGCAGGAGAAGGGGATGGAGAGGCCTTGGCTTGGGTCCCAGGCCTGGTGGGGTCAGCCATTGGGGGCATCTCCTAGAGACCCCGCCTCTGGGGGCCCCGGGGCCTGTTTTCCAGTCTGTTGAGAAATACTGCAAGAAGAGTCTTCAGGGTGGGGCTGGGCCCAGGCCTGGGAGGGGTGGATGGGAGGAGCGGAAGAGGCCCTTCTAGTGCTTCTCTGCTTGGCTGACTTTCAGGGCGCTGATGACGCCGTTGATGTTTTCTTCCGGTACCTGAGAGGGGCGGGAAGTAAACATCTGGGAGCCACCGGACCAGGCCTCCCCTGCCCTGGGGTGGGTGTCCGACACTCACCAGTGCGTGGTCGAACTTGAAGGTGCTGATGTAGTAGGCGGGGATGTCTGCGGCGGCCAAGGGCTCGGAGATCTGGGCCACGATGCCGCACTCATCTGGGGACAGAGGCGGGGACCACGCTCAGCCCTCCCTCTGCCATGTCATCCAGCACAGCCTCGGCCGTTCCCCGACAGGTCTCTCAAGCTCCTGCTTTTCTGCCTGGTCTCCCGGGGCTCCTGGCTGGACCCACAGGCCCCTCTGATGGTTGCACAGCCCTCATGCCTGCCCTCCTGATGACTGTCTGTCCTGCTACGTGGTGGAGACTGGTTGTGTCCTAAGATTCTTAAACTACAAATACCTTCATTTTTATTTCTATAAAATAAGGCGGGAAGGAGATGAGGGTCTAGAATGGTGCCTTTCAAACAGTGGCTGCTGACCTGTTTGGGACATGAATTTAGAAGGCTGTTTACTAGCGCTTTATAAAGTGAAACAGGGGACTTTCCTGGTGGTCCGGTGGTTAAGAATCCGCCTGCCAATGCAGGGGACCCAGGTTCGATCCCTGATCTGGGAAGACTCCACATGCTGTGGGGCAACGAAGCCCTCGCACTGCAACGAGTGAAGGCCTTGAGCCTGTGCTCCGCGACTAGGGAAGCCACCGCAACGCGAAGCCTGTACGCTGCGACTAGAGAGTAGCCCCTACTCGCTGCAACTAGAGTAAGCTCTCGGGCAGCAACACAGGCCCAGTGCAGCCAAAAATAAGTAAATAAAACTAACAACAACAAAAGACAATGGGAAAGGGAAGGGCAAAGGGCTCGGACAGCACTTCCGTGGGTGCAGTTGCGTGAAAGCGTAGAGTTGTTAGGGTATGCGTGTGCTGGGCTGTGATGGAAAACACATTTCCTGCAAACCATGATCAGAAGCATATGACATCTGCCAATCTAGAATCTTTCTGACTCTCAAAAAGTTGTTTTTCTTGCAGGGCTATTTTTAATTATTTTTGGCCGTGCTGGGTCTTCACGGCTACGCGGGCTCTGCTCTACGTGCAGCAAGCGGGGGCTACTCTCCTGCTGTGGGCTGCTCCGTGTGTGGGCTTCTCATTGCTGTGGCTTCTCCTGCTGCAGAGCATGGGCTCTAGGGTGCGTAGGCTTCAGGAGCTGACACTCCCGCGCTCTAGAGAACAGGCTCAATCGTTGTGGTGCCTGGGCTTAGTTGCTCTGCAGCATGCGGGATCCTCCCGGATCAGGGATCGAACCTGTGTCTCCTACACTGGCAGGTGGATTCTATACTACTGAGCCACTAGGGAAGCCTTGCATGGCTGTTTATAGCTATTAGCCTGGCGTTAAAACCCTCCACATTCCAGGAAGGTAGGTCCCATTGCTGCTTCTTATACGCCAAATGCCAGGACCCCTGGTGCCTGCCCATGAGGCCACTCAAAGCAGAACACCGCGACAGATGCTTCGAGTTTCACTCACTATCCCACCTGAATTCTCCCTTCATCCTTTCTTTTTTCTGTAATGTTATTATACTGGGTGTACTTTGGTAAACTCTAAACCAAATCTGGGAATAAAAAGAGGAGCGGATACGCATGGCTAATTATTAGAGACATGTATATAAAATGACGATGAGGCCTCTCACCCCAGTCAGAATGGACATCATTTAAAAGTCTACAGATAACAAATGCCGGGGAAGTTGGGGGAAAAAGGGAACCTTCCTATAATTGATGGTGAGGATGTAAGTTGCTGCAGTCACTATGGAAAACAGATATGGAGGTTCCGCAGAAAACTGAAAGTAGAATTACCATGGGATCCAGCAATCCCACTCTGGGACATATATGTGGACAAAACTCTAATTTGAAAAGAAACACGCGTCCCTGTATTCATAGCAGCCAGGACATAGAAACGACCGAAATGTCCACTGACAGATCAATGGATAAAGAAGGTGTGGTACATCGGGATACTACAGAATACATCGGAATATACAACGGAATTCTACTCAGTCTTAAAAAAAAAAAAAAAAAAAGAAATAATGCCATGAGCAGCAGCAACATGGGTGGATCTCAGCAGCAACATGGGTGGATCTAGAGATTATCATACTAAGAAGAAAATCAGGAACGACAAGTATCATATATCGCTTATATGTTAAATCTAAAATATGATACAAATGAACTAATCCGCAGACTTCCCTGGTGGTCCAGCGGTTAAGAATCCACCCGCCAGTGCTAGGGACACGGGTTCGATCCCTGCTCTGGGAAGGTTCCACATGCCAACGGGCAAGTAAGCCTGTGCGCCACCACTACTGAGCCCACGAGCGGCAGCTACTGAAGCCAGTGCCTTGAGCCCGTGAGGAGCCACCACAGTGAGGAGCCTGAGCGCCGCAAGTGGAGAGCAACCCTACTCGACGCGGCTAGAGGAAGCCCACGAGTAGCAACAAAGACCTAGCCCAGTCCCCACCCCCCGTCCCCCGCCCAAGAAACTGAACTCACTTACAAAACAGAAATAGGCTCACAGACACAGCAAACATGGTTTCCAAAGGGGAAAGGGGGTCGGTGGGGGGATAAATTAGAATGAGTATGGGATGAACAGATACCCACTACTACACGTAAACCAGTGTGGAACCCCAGGGGCTCACCAAATCCCAGGGGCTGTCCTCCAATCCGCACCATCTTCCAGAGCTCCCCAGATGCACTCGTAAACAACAAATTACTAGGAAACCTTAAAAGGGAGCGAGAGACGTCAACCCCCAGACGCTGAGAGTGCTCCCTCCGCCAGCTCTCCCTGGAACGCTCCCTGTCGCTGGGGTATTGATGCTGGGCTAGAACTCAGGGGCCCCAAGGACCCTCCAAGCCCTCAGTCCACACGCTCTGCACCTTCCCTCCTCCAGGGGTGGGTGGGCAGGGGCAGGTAGGCAAAGCTGGGATTGGGCTTTGGGAACAACTGCGCCCTTTGCTCAGGCTGGTCAGGGTACCCCTCCTCAGCTCCAGATTGGGGGATGGGGTGGGGGATAACAGCACTGGATAGCGCTGGGTGACTCAGGGCCTTCGTCTCTGAGTGGCCTGTCACCTGTAAGCTGGGGCCGCTCACCTCCAATGAAGGGCTAGGGCGGGGACCTGTTAGGACCAAGTGGGTGATGGGCCCATCATCAGCCTCCACCCGGGGCCTGGCTCACCTCTGCTGGGTCTGCACGTCCATCACCAGGGAGATGTAGCCCTCGATGAGGGAGAAGGAGAAGAAGCGGATGTGATCGCAGTCATCGCCGGACGCCAGGGGGTCCTTCACTCTGGGGGCCGGGGGGAGATGGTGAGGGGGGGAGCGGGGGACCCACTTCACCCTGACCCTCACCCAGCCCACCTGCCCTGCCTGTTAGCTACGGGGTGTCCGGGAAGGCACCGACCAAACCCTGGCTCTGACCCTGCCTTGCTGGGGGACCCTGAGCCACTGCCCCCTCCCTGGTCTCCACACCGGCGAGATGCAGGTGATTCCACGGCATTCACGGGGGTGAGCACTGCACTTCACAGTGTTGAAGACCCAGCTGGCCCTCTGCATGGGCTATACTTGCCCCTTCCTGGACAGGGTTCCTCTGTCCCTGTGTTGGCCAACATCTCAGGGCACAGTCCGTGGTCACTACCAGCTTGCTGGCCCCTGATCCCACCCCGCTTGGTGTTGGCCGAAACTTAAAATCTGCCCTGAGGAAAAATGCAAAGTTGTCATCCAGCAAATGAAAAAAACCCGAGTTCCTGGCTCTTCAAATGACTGGGCTTGCCCAGGAGCTCAGGGGACCCTGGGGTGTTCATAACATCTACATGTGGGCCTGGGGTTTCAACAAGTTTTGGGGTTTGCAATGAATCAATTCTCCCCTTTAAGCAAGGGGATTTGGGGTAGAGTCATGTCTCTCTTCTCAAGCTAGCTCCCAGAGCAGGCCTGTGCTTCCCTCCTCGGACTTTCTCCCCCCTCGGATTAGCTCCCAGGGCAGGCCTGTGCCTCCCCTCAGACTGGGGCTTGTAGGCAGATTCGTGTCTCCTTGGCCCACCCTGCAGCCCCTCACCCCCGAGGGGGGCCTCCCTACCCGTTGGAGTAAAACATGACGTCCATGAGGAGTGTGGCAACGGTGGGCAGTGTGTCGGGGTCCAGGCTGGTGACACAGAATCTGTTGCTCGGGCTGGACAGTGGGTGGATGACAGGCCTCTGGACTGTGGGAGCACAAATACGGGGCACGCTGAGGCCAGGAGGTGGCAAGGGGCCTGGGGGGGCGGCGGTCTGCCAGCAGCTGCTCTGGGGAGGCCTGATGGCAGGTTCTGAGATCCGGCCCCGGTCACTTCTGCAGCTCCCAGCACCTGCTGCAGCTCTCCTAATTCTCTGGGCTCACCCCCCCAGACCCCTGGGCTTTTGCACATGCCATGCCATCTGCCTGGAAAGCCCTTCCCAAACTTCACCACCTATCTTATTAGCTCCTACTTTTGCTATGTAAGTTTTTCAGCCTGAGAGTCACTGCCTCTGGGAGGCCCACACTGATACCCTGGGCTGGGTCAGCAGTGGCCCCTGGCCGTTTCTGGCTGTGTCCACACCCACCGCCCTTTGGAGACCCTGAGTCTGAGGACTGTTGAACCATGTGATGGCCTGGCCTTCAGCTGAGGCTCTGAGAATGGGGGTGCCCTGGGGCAGGACCTGGTCATTTCCTGAAGTTTCTCTGCACAACCCTCCCCTCCCTCAACCCACCCATCTTGGGCTTCACGAAGCCGTTGGTGATGCCAAGGTTCTCAGCCGCCACTGTCTCGCCATTGACGACCCGCAGGATGGTGAACTCTGATGACAAGGTGTGGGTAACGAAGGGCAGGTCCCGCTCACGCACCTGGGGACAAGGAGTCAATGAAGTGAGTGTCCCATGATCCCCGGCTGGAGTGGGGCTGGGGGTACCGGCCCCTTCGCTCTGAAATTCTGTGCCCAGAACCAGTGTCCCCCTCCTGGCCTCCCGCTGTCCTGGTTGGGACAGGGGCACGTGACTCTCCAGGGACGGAGGGAGGACCAGAGGGGAGAAGATGCCCCCCCCGAGGGCAGGGACGTGTGGGTCCATGCCCCACTCCCTTTAGAATGTGGTGCCGAACCTGCCCCCCGACCACGCCCCCACGGGGGAAGAGCACAAACAACTCGGTGGCCAGGAATTGCTGTCAGCTCTGCGACTGGACAGTGAGATCAAACCAAGTCCATCCTAAAGGAAATCAACCGTGAATGTTCATGGGAAGGCCTGGTGCTGAAGCTGAAGCTCCGATACTTTGGGCTACCTCACGTGAAGAGCCGACTCACTGGAAAAGACCCTGATGCTGGGCAAGATTGAGGGCAGGAGGAGTAAGGGGGCAGCAGAGGATGAGATGGTTGGATGACATCACGGACAATGGACATGAGTTTGAGTAAACTCCGGGAGATAATGAAGGGCAAGGAAGCCTGGGGTTGCAAAGAGTCACACATGATTTAGCAACTCAGCAACTCTGACCAGAAATGCCTGCCCCCCTGGAGGAAGTGCTATGGGACTGGGGAGCCAGAAGTCTAGCTGTGAGGGCGTCCCACCCACACATCTGGCATCCAGTTCAAACCAAACAGGGTCCACTCAAAGGGCAGGTAGTGCATGGAGCTAGAGCCTAGCCTGGGCCATGCTGACCCTGGACTGATGACCCCAAGGTCCCCTTGACCTGTCTCTGAGCAGACCATGAAATGGGGGCGGGGGCACAGACTTTGCGGATCACGTTGGTGGGGGTGCCTGCGTCACAGCTTACCAGGATGAAGTCCGTCTGGTAGGTGGACAGCATGAACACTGAGATGTTCTGATCGGCCAGTGGGGCAATGACTGACTTGGCGATCTTGGTCACGCCGATGGGCTGGGAGCTGGAGAAGCTGCCGCCGCCAGACACCACATTGAGGGCCAGCCAGGTGGCGTCGGCCACGCTCAGGTGTTCTGAAGAGGGCAGTTCTGGAGGGGGACACAGAGGGCCGGCCTGTGACTGACAGGCCCCAGCTGTGCGACCATGGCCAGCCCGCCCTCTGGACCCGAGCGCCCTCATCTGTCAGAGGAGGACGGGAGACTGGCCTCTGTCCCTCCTGGGAGGACCTTCAGAGGAGTCTGGACGTGCCGGGCAGCTCAGTAGGGCGGGGGCCCTGGGGACAAGAGGTTTATCTGTGCTGGGCCTCATTCCCCAGCTGTGAAGTGATGAGGACTCGGCAGCGATTCTGTGGTTTCTGGTTCTCATGACCCTTCCAGGTGCCAGGTCCTGCTATCATCTTATCCAGGTGGAATGGGTCCTATGGTTTTCAAACTGGGTTCCCAGGAACCTCCCGGGGAGGCTGGGGGTGGAGGGGAGGGAGGCCAGGAGAAAACAGGATGGAGGGCCCAAGATTTCTCTCCCTGCTTCCATCAGACCTGTCACCCAAGTCCCTCCTGAGAGCCTAGGGATCCTGCCGGGGGCGCCCCACACGGCGGGGTACGGTCAGGGGGCCAGTGATCCCGGAGTCTCCTTGACTAGCTTGTGAAGACCATCCTACCCAGCCCGTCCTGCAGAGAGAGCACCCGGGGAGGCTACGCATGGGACATGGCACACGTGTGTGCAACTGCACGGACAGGCAGCCACGGTACTCTCCGTGCATCGTGGCTGTCTGTTCAAACCGACCCTGGACCAAGACTGTTATTTCACCCTATTCATGTGACAAACCAGAGCTCTGAGGGACTGGTGACTTAACCGAGATCACTTAGGGAAATAACAGAGCCAGAGTTCAAACCCAGGTCTGCCTTATACACAGACTCTCACGCTCTGTGTGGGCAGTGCATGGGAAGAAGGGCCAGGTCCCCAATTGGCGCAGGGGCTAAAAAGAGGGGCCTGGAGCCTGGGGAGTTAAGGGGGCTCTCAGGATCATAACAATGCCCAAGGGAGGCTGTGCAGGACGGCTCTGGAGGCCTTACCCAGGCTCCTACCTGCCCAGCTCCGGTCGTCATGGCAACCACAGCCTAGGGAGCCCATTGGCCCTGCTGCCTGAGAAGGGCCAGTCCTCTGCTAGGCTGGCTGGAGAGGCAGGCTGCCTCCTAGAGAAGGGAAGGGGCTTGGGAGGTGGAGCGGGAGGAAAGGCTTTAAAAAGAAGGTTCTGATTTCGGGCTTCCACTTGTTATCTGGAGTGTCGGAAGAGAGACTTCTCAGATCCAGGACCGCCAGAGGAATCACGGCCCAGCCAGAGCCAAGAGTCCCAGCTCAATTCTGAAATCCTACAGGGCCTGGAACTGGCCAGAGCGGACTTCCCAGGGACAGCACTGTGAGACTCCACCCCGCCATCTATTTTTTTCTTTTGGTATTTTTGGCCTTGCCACATGACAAGTAGCATGGTCCCCCGACCAGGGCCTGAACCTGGGTCTCTGCAGTGAAAACACCAAATCCTAACCACCAGGCCACCAGGGAATCCCCCTAACCATGCCATCTTGAGCAAAGACAGCCCTAGGAGCCACTGAGGGCTGGGGTGCCCTGACGGTCCCATCAGCTAAAGCCATTTTATAAACATATTAATAAACAGATTTAACAGGAAAAGTTTTTAAAAGTCCCTTTTTACGAAGACTGAATCCCAAAAGCCTTCTTCGGAAAACTCTGGAGGGGTCCTTCCCGTAAGGGTCAGCTCACGCATCACGACCACGCTGACTGTCATGAACCTGCCCTCTGTCTGCCTATCCCAAGCTCCTCGTGACTCAGAGCCGCCCGGCGGCTCCCATGTCCTCTGGAGGAACAGCTGTAGTCCTCGTGACCTGGGAACCAGCGCTGCCCCAGAGGAAGTTCTGGGTTCAGGGAGACGGTCTACACCTATGCTGTCCAAGGCCACTCACCTCATGTGGCTAGGGGCACGGGAGATGTGGTTAGTGCCACAGAAAAAAAATACAATCGAACGTTTTATTTAATTTTGGTTCATTTAAGTCCCCACAGTCGTATGGGGTGAGCAGCTAGTTGGAGTCAACAATTGGTCCCATTAGCCCGTCAGCTCCCCCAGGGTACTGGCTTTTGTTTTCTGCCATTCTCAGCGCAGGGGGCACTCTGAGGCTCCAAGTGAAGGGCTGGGGAGGGAGAGGGCGGCCGTCCTCACCTCTCTCTACTTGGCCCAGGCCCCTCTTCCCACTCCTCTACCTTTGCTGTTCCCTGCCTCGTCCCCCCAGCTCAGTCTCTGTGGTCAGGCTCCGTCTCACTACCAGACCCGGGGTGCAGGGTAACCTCTGACATCATTTCATGTGCTCCTACACTCGACTTCCCAGGACGGGGCAAAGGGCCCCAGGGGAGCCAGTGCCATCCCTTTACATAGTCTGCCTCTCTGAATTCTCAGGGCAGAATGCTATCCATTTGCTTAGAGACCCGGCTCAGAAGTCAGCCCCTCTCCCATTTCACAGACTATGAAACTGAGGCCCAGAGAGGGAGGCTGATGGGCAGGAGATCACGGTGTAAAGGCAGGGGGACCTCATTCTGGCCTCGTGGCATGCCTTCCAGTCTCTCCTTGCCACCAGCCTGCGGCGGGGTGTTGAGAAAACCCCTCTCGCAGGGCTGAGCTTCAGGACTGTCAAGGAGTGGGGGTTCAGGCAGCTGGGGTTCCAGGGCCCCAGTTCTGACAGTGTGGTCCCACTGGCCCTGTAAGGCCTTCACCTGGCAGGTGGAGCTTTGGCTGCCCCAGCCTCAGGCCTACCCTTCCCTAGAGAAAAGGTGGACCATCTCAAGACTGAAAGGGGTTATTATTTATGTCACTACCCATCACCCAAGGCCCTAAAAATAGCCTCTCAGAGCTGAGGATGGTCCCTGGTGGATTGCTGAGGCGCCTGTCACCTCCCAGACCCCAGGTGGGCAGCTCCGTTGCTGGGAGACCCCCGCTCCTGACAGCGGGGCATGCGGGTCCCTGCGCTATGTGGCCTGCCCTCCGCGCGGTCAAGTCAGGCCTTTCCCACCCCGCAGCATCAGGGTCAAGAGGCCTGGGGTCAGGTGGGCAGGGTTTCATCCTGGCTGTATGACTCTGGATAAAACCACCACGTCTCAATTTCTTAAGCTTTCAAACGTGGGCTGCTGAAATTAGGATGGGCTCCAGAAGACGCCTGGAGGATTATGTGAGATAAACCCCATCGGATGCTTAGCTAAGGGCCTGGTGTCTGAGGGCTCACCAAGCGCCAGAGTCTTTCTGTTTCAACAGGAGCTGGGGAAAATGTATCAATATCAAGAGTTTAACATGCGATTTCACTGTAAAGGAGTTACTTGTGGGGCAAAGAACAGTCATGGGTCTAAGCGTTCAACTCAAATGGATTTAAAACAAAGACCTAGGAACCACCTAAAAGTCCATGCTGGAGCCCGGCAGACGAACCCACAGTTCATCTATGACAGAAGACCACAATCTGTTTAAAAAGTAGGTTTTCCGTGGGACTTCCCTGGTGGGCCAGGGGTTAAGACTCCATGTCCTCAGTGCAGGTGGCACACGTTCTATCCCTCGTTGGGGAACTAAGATCCCACATGCTGCACGGTGAGGCCAAAAAAAAAAAAAAAAGATGAACTCTATGGTATGCAAATTATATCTCAGTTTAAAAGATGGAAGAAAGATAGGGTAGGAACTTTGGTGATACCCTGAGGCACTGTATAAAAGACGGAAGAAAAGTTGTTATTCGCTTAGTCGTGTCCGACTCTTTGCCACTCCCATGGGCTGTAGCCTGCCAGGCTCCTCTGTCCGTGGAAATGTCCAGGCAAAAATACTGGAGTGGGCAGCCATTCCCTCTTCCGGGAGATCTTCCCGGCCCAGGGATCAGATCCAGGTCTCCTGCATTGCAGGTGGGTCCTTGACTGTCCGAGTCACCAGGGAAGATAACGGAAAATCATAGAAGGATGGTGACCGCGGCTTGTTCCCATGGGAACAAGGACTCAGGATGTTTCAAAGCACCTCCCTTGTGGGAGGAGCCCCCAGAGAATAAGCCCCCTCCCTCCCTGGTGGCCTTAGTTCTGGGTGGGGTAAGCACTGGCCCCTCTCAGCTGTGGGTCCTCTCCTGAGGGATCAGAACATGGAGGGGAGAGAAGGAAGCTCTACCAACTTTGTAACCCACCAGCAGGTGGGGGCAGAAACAGGTGGGCGAGCAGCCAGCACTGACCACAGGCCACGGTCCAGCCAAGCCCCCGGGGAGAAGCACATACCAAGGAAGCCCTCCTCATCGACAATGATGGTGTAATCCTCCGGGGTCTCGGTCAGACTGAAGAACTTGCACCTGGGTGGACGGACAGACAGACACAGGATATTGTTAAGTCCCAGCAGACCCTGCGGCAGCCGCCCACCCGTGACCTAGTGTACCCAGCGCTCTGACCCAGGCTGCTGGAGCAGGGTTGGGGGGTACTGATTCTTTCTCCTGCCAGTGCCCCAGCTCTGACTCAGGGGGTCTCAGAGAGGCCTAGAGATGACGATCGTTTCCTCCGCCACACCCAGTCTGTGGGGACCCCTGAGCTGGCCAGCCTCCAGGGTCGCCTCCAGGCCCCAGGGCAGCTCTGGCGGGAACCATGCAGATGAACTGTCTTTCCCAGCCTACCCAAACCCCTACATTCTGACCTCTAGGCCTCTGTTGCTGTGCTGTGTCCCCTGCCCATGGCCCCAGCCCTCTCCTCACCAAGCCAAGAGCCCCCACTGTCATTCAGGGCCCAAGTCATATTACCGCACCGAGAGCCCCGCCTTTAGGGCACCCTTCTTCCTTGTACAAGAGAGGGGAGAGGCCGTGTGTGCCATGTTGGGGCATGGATCCCTGAACCGCCTCTGGTAACACTGCTTAGCCTGGGGTGTAAGTTACTCATCCCCTACCCCAAGTGGGACCATCAATTTCCCAAGGCCAGGGAGGGTCCGGCAATCACCCCGTCCTTCTGTATCTTGTCCCTGCTGGTCTCAGCCCTGAGCGCGCTCTGGGCACCTGGCAGACAGGCTGGGCTCCGTGTCCAGGCTGCCCTTGGGCTGGGCTTTGAGGCTGTCACTGGGTGAGGGGGAGGGTTACCTCCTCTCACTGCCTGTCTCCCTGCTCCCCATCCAGCTAGTGGCCCCCAGAACACCCCAGGCGCAGCGACAGGGAGACAGCACGCTCAGGCAGTGGTGTGTGGGAAACTGCCCACGGTCATTTATTTTTCCGGTGTCACCGATCTCAAGAGTGAGGCTCAGCTCGGGCTCCGCGCCCAACGTGTAAAACTCATCCATCATGGGAAGTCATGACACAAAGAGGTCCAACGAGTAACCCTGGCAAGGGTCCGAACGGCACTTCTAAGAAGATTAAAATGGGAAAGGAATCCTGAAGTGTCATGGGATGGGGGTGGCCAGAAGGTTACACAAACCTCTCTCCTCCTGGTTTCCCCTCTCCTGGCAGCCGCCCTCCAACACTGAAGCCTTGTCACCAGAACCCCCGTAGCACCCTCTTTCCCTTTTTTATTTTTTTTAAAATTAATTTAACTGGAGGATAATTACAACACTGTGGTGGCTTCTGCCATACACCGACATGAAGCAGCCACGGGGCACATGTGTCCCCCCATCCTGAATGCCCCCTCCCACCTCCCTCCCCTTTTCTCTCTAAATTCGTAAGGCATGAGATCCCCTGGAACTGGTAGGAATGCAAAGTGGTACAGCTATTAGGGAAAACGGTTTGTCAGTTTCTTACACAGTGAAACATTCATGACCACAGGCAATCCCACTCCTGGGTATGGACTCAAGAGAAATGAAAACATGGCCACACAAACACCTGTATGCAAAATGTTTACAGCCTTTATCTGTAACCACCCTGAACTGCAAGCATTCCAAACATCCTCCTTGCAGCCGGAGAGCTGGGTAAACTGTGGCACGTCCACGCCAGCGAATACGAGTCAGCAACGACAAGGAGTGAGCGAGTGAATCCTGCAGTGATCCAATGCAGCTCAAGAGCGCTGGGCTGTGGTAAAGCCACGCGCCACAGGTGAGCGTACTCCGTGCTTCCATTTATGTGGGGTTCTGACTTGCCTTTCTCTTTAAATGAAACTTTTGATCTTGTATTGGAGTACAGCCAATTAACAACGTTTCGATAGTTTCAGGTGGACAGCAGAGGGACTCAGCCATACATATACATGCATCCATTCTCCCCCAAACTCCCCTCCCACCCAGGCTGCCACATAACACTGAGCAGAGTTCCCTGCGCTCTACAGGAGGACCTTGTTGGTTATCCATTTTAACTATAGCAGTGTATACCTTCCCAAAGTCCCTAACTATCCCCACCGCTCCCCCCACTCCCAGCAACCATAAGTTTGTTTTCTAAGTCTGTGAATCTCCTCCTGTTTTGTATCATGTCCTTTAGAGCCCACATATAAGGGATGTCATAGAGTGTTTCTGCTTCTCTGACTGACTTCTGTGTGACATTCTGGAAGAGGCAAAACTGTAAGGATGGAGAACAGAACAGATCCCTGGTTGCCTGGGGCTGGGTTGGGGTTGATGTCTGAAAGTCACCAGGAACTTTCTGGGGTGAAGGAGGTGTTTGGTTTCTTTTTAAAAAAATTATTTATGGCTATGCTGGGTCTTCTTTGCTGGGCAAAGGCTTTCTCTAGTTGCGGCAAGCAGGGGCTACTCTCTAGCTGCACTGCGCGGGCTTCTCATCGCCGTGGCTCCTCTTGCTGTGGGGCGTGGGGTCTAGGCACACAGGCCTTGGTAGCTGTGGCTTGTGCACTGAGTTGCTCTGAGGCATGTGAAATCTTTCTGGACCAGGGATCGAACTCACGACCCCTGGTGGATTCTTACCCACTGGACCAAAGGAAGTCCGGTGTTTGGATTCGTGATCATTGTGGTGGCGACGAGATTGTATGCGTTTTTCAAAACGGAAAGAACTATACCCTAAAAAGGGTGACTTTTACTGTATACCTAGATTATACCGCCACAAACCCGGAGTTAAGAAAAGCGCTGGTGCCAGAGTCATACGTGAGTGGCAGCCTTCCCCCTCCTGACATTCGGCTCACGCAGCAGCACACGCTGTTCAATTTCCCTCCAGGTCTTTGGTTTTCAAATTACATCTCTTGCCCCTGCCTGTCCCACATCCAATTTGCAACTATTGCCTGGACAAGCAAAATCTGTAATTGCTGAGGGACAGCAGCACATTAGCACCTTAGTGAGTGGCAATCGCTGGTCTGGCCTAGTTCCTTCCTGGGGACCCCCTCTCCCCAGCCATCACCAGAATGCCACAAGCACGTACACCCTGGGTCAGGCGGGAGGGGGGCGGGCAACTCTGCCATCCGAGAGCCCTGCGAAGGCAGAGAGATGTGGTGCTTGCTCTTGGTGCCCTCTTGGCGGTGAGGGATGCTCCAGAAATAGACCGTATAAATGACCCCAAGGGCGTAAACACCGGCAGAAGGCAACATCGGCCTCTGTATAAATGGGGGTATGACTATGCTGTTGATGGGACCCGTGGCTGAGGGCCAGCTGGTAGATATCCATCTCAGAATGTGCACCTTGGCATAGGCAGGCCTCTGGGAGGGCGAGTTGGCCAGAGGGACCTGCAGCTACTCCTCTGGTCAAACTCAGGAGGACCTAGTCTCATATTTCCGCCGCCCCCACCAACGTCCTACACGACTCTGAGCTCACCCCATCTCCACCCCCCAGCTGCTCTGAGATCTGTTTTTGCCTCTCTCCATCACTCTCCTCCACATGAATGCATGCCTAGAAGCCTCTCCAGAACTCTTGCCTGTCTCATCTCATGCATCCAAAGGCTGACAAATATTCTTTCCGCTGCCCGGCACCCCCTTCCCTGTTCTTTGGCTGGACACGTGCTGCTCATCCTTCAAGACTCAGTTTAAGCATCTTCTTTGGGGTGAAATCTTTTCTAACTGGCACCGGCCACCTCCTCTGTCTCACTTCCCACCATAGGAGGGGTCCTCCCTGGATGTTAAAGCCATCGTGGACAGCTAGGCTTGGTGGTGCATCACACCTTTAGGGGACAGTTCATTCATCTCAGAGTGTGTGTGAAGGATGCCTGTAAGAGTTGGGCAGTGCACAACATGTACAACTGCACATGATGGTCCTGAATGCCTTCCACAGTCTAGTCCAGGTAACACTTGTTTCCCCCAGTGGACGATATAAGCTCTCAAGGGGAAGGACGATGGGTTCTCTGCACATACACCTTGTACCTGACATGGGCTGGATAGAGCGTCGATACTCAAAGTCTGATGAGCAAAAGAGTGAACTATGGCCACATCTGCCCCTAAAGCCAGAGAAGCCCCGATCAGAGCAACCCCTGCCTGTCCTTGTGTGCCACTGCTTTGACTTACCCCGCCTCTGGGAGACGCTCAAGTCTCCAGTCCCAGCTCCACGCTCTCTAACGAGCTGTGGCTAAGCCCATTCCCCAGATGCCGGGCCTCGGTGTTTGTGGCGTCTCTGTGCTTTGTCTAAGGAGCCGGAGAGAGGAACAAGACCCAGCAATTACCCAGGCTGCTGCTGAGTGCTGTTAGGAAATCCGAGGAGGAGGGGAAGCATTTGCCCTCTAGATGCCCTCGTGGTGCTAAAGAACAGGATGAAATAACAGGGTTAGAGAGAGCTGCCTGGGAGAGCGGGAAAAGGACCAAGGTCCTGGAGTCAAGAGGTCCGAGTTCCAGTCCCAGTCCGGCGCCGGGGGGTGGTGAACCCTGGGCTGCCTCATTCCTCTGTACGTGTCCAGTGAAGGACACGTTCAAGGCAGACTAGGTTTCCTGTAGCTCCAGCTTGGGCAAGAAGGGCACAGGCCCCGTGGAACCCTGCCAGCTCCATAGCAAGGTGGATCTCAAAGGGCCTGGTGACAAGGCATGGAGAGACGATCCCAGGACCATCAAATCTGTCTGGGAAAAGCTTTTCAAGGGCAGGTAAAAATCTCATCTAGCTCCGATCAGAACCCAAGACAGATCTGTTGCCCAGGCAGCTGGGCAGGTGGCAACATCACACCTCTGGGGGGAGGGCTCATTCATCGCACAGTCCGTGTGAAGAGCACCCTCAGGGTTGGGCAGTGCACGACCTGTGCAACTGTGTGTGATGGTCAATTGGCAGGAGCGGTCAGGTAGAGTCCTGGGCAATGTAGGAGGGAGACTGGAAACAACAGACACTCCTGGTTCACTGTGGTTCAGGACACACTCCAAGAATTGTAATGCAAGTCCCCTGTCCAGGAGATGCCAACACATCCTCGGGCTCTGTGAACAAAGCACGGGTGCTTGATAGTACTGGAGGCCACACGAGAAAGTCTATGTCTGTTCAGAGACTCACAGGCCTGGTGGAGCGTGCCCAGGAGAAATGAGGGGACTTTAGACTGCACCCCCTTCCCGCCTGGAGGAAGAGTCCAGCTGCCATCTTTAAATCTCTGTGGCTGCTCTGGACCAGGGAAGGGAACAGTGCTGCCGTCTATGGCTGTGTGACCTCTGGCAAGTTACTTAACCTCTCTGTGCCTCAGTTTTGTCACGTGTACAGTGAGGATGATGACAGTGCCCACTTCCTAGGGTTGCTGCTTAAGAATAAATGAGTGTATACCCAGCACGACCATGGTAAGCACTCAATATGTTGGCCATTTTTCCTTCTCGGAGGACAGAGGCAGCTGCGGTGGGGGGACACGGGGAGGCCAGCTTGCGTTGCCAGTTAGAAGAGCTCTAAAGCCAAATGAGGGCTTCTCCAGTGGCTCAGTGGTAAAGAAGGCACCTGCAGTGCAGGAGGGCTCGACCTCTAGGTTCGGAAGATCCCCCCTGGAGGAAGAAACGGCAACCCACTCCAGTATTCTTGCCTGGGAAAGAATACCATGGATAGAGGAGCCTGGCAGACTATGGTCCGTTGGGTCACGAAGAGTCAGACAGGACGGAGCAACTGAGCATGAGCAAAGCCAGATGGGCTACAGAGACCAGGAGGGAGTGAGATGTTACCTTCCTGAGGGGCTGAGCCCCAGGCTGGTGGGCTTCAGAGATGATGCAACATTGATGGGGAGGATGGATTCAGCCACCTCCAAGGTTCTGGGGAGTGCCGAGTCTCTGGATCACCTGAGACACCTGGTCCTTATACGCTGACCCCAAGCAACAAGCTTTGGCTCAGGTTTCCATTCCCCTTCCCAGTAGTCCGGCACCCGTCAGGTAGCCAGCAAAGGGATGATGGTCTATGATGGGAGAAACCAACTCAGCCTGCAATTCCTAGTGGATCTGCTGGAGTCAAACCCACTCCCTGGTCCCAGCTCCCTGACACACCACGCTGGGACCTCTAGAATCTTCAGACATTCAGCATGTCTGAGCACATGGACTGTCCAGATCAGGGGAGCCAGGGAGGCGGTCTCACACATCACCATTGGGTGAGAGCTCCTATCAGCATCCTTCTCGCCTTCCCCATTCACCTGAGGGCTGGGTGGTGGTCCTGCCCTCCCCTCCTCGTTTCCCAGACATCACAAAGACCCCCTGACATAGTCAGGGCTCAGCAGAAGTCGCCTTTCCATGGAATCCTGTGCAGAAGTCTTGGTCTCTGGGAGGCGGGAGCCAGCTTCGTGGGCCAGACCCTCCTGGGACCGGGGCCTGTTTTCTGCAGGGTCACCACGTGCTCCTCCCAGACAGACCTTGCTGAGGTCGCCAGGCCACAGAATAAATCTAGCCCTTTGCAATTAGAGCTTGGTCAGCTGGGCTTTTTGTCTTTTTATACAGTTCATGGGGTTCTCACGGGAAGAATACTGGAGTGGTTTGCCATTCCCTCCTCTGTGCTAAAGCTGAAGCTCCTGTACTTTGGCTGCTGCTGCTGCTGCTAAGTCACGTCAGTCATGTCCGACTGTGTGTGACCCCACAGACGGCAGCCCACTAGGCTCCCCCGTCCCTGGGATTCTCCAGGCAAGAACACTGGAGTGGGTTGCCATTTCCTTCTTCAATGCATGAAAGTGAAAAGTCAAAGTGAAGTCACTCAGTCGCATCCAACTCTTAGCAACCCCATGGACTGCAGCCTACCAGGCTCCTCCATCCATGGGAGTTTCCAGGCAGGAGTACTGGAGTGGGGTGCCATTGCCTTCTCCAGTACTTTGGCTACCTGATGTGAACAGCTGACTCACTAAAAAAGACCCTGATGCTGGGAAAGATTGAAGGCAGGAGGACAAGGGGACGACAGACGATGAGATGGTTGGATGGCATCACCGATTTGATGGACATGAACTTGGGTGAACTCCGGGAGATAGTGAGGAACAGGGAGGCCCGGTGGGCTTCAGCCCATGGGGTTGCAAAGAGTCGGACACGACTTGGTGACTGAACAACAGCTGGGCTATGACATGAGCACCAGACAGACCCTGCAAACCGGACTGAGAACAGGCTTCCAGCATGTCCCAGGTACCCATAATTCCTTTGCTCAAGTAGGGCCTCTGAACACTCATTTTGAATTTCAGCACCCAGACACCCATGCCTGTTTCCCACCAAGGGTAGCCTGTTCAGGATGGAATGAGGGAGGTCCAACTACATCTTCCTCTGTAGCACATCACAGCGAGCAGATGGAGGGGCCAGGCTCTGACCCACTTCTGGGGGCCATCCCACTGCCTCCGCCAGCCCCGCCGATGCATTCCTGCAGTGGAACACAGGAGCCTTGAACTTGAACTACAGTGAGGGACAGACACGCTTTTGGGGTGCTCACTGTGCTGGTCTCTCGCCTTCCCGGGCTCTTCTTCCCTAAGGACATCAGGGAGGAGAGCGTGGGTCAGACTTTCTTCTGTTACCCAGCCATGACTTTTTCTTCTGCTTCTGGGTCTTTGATAGGTCTTTTGTGTTATTTACAATTCATTTCTACTGTCATTAATAACTAGAAGCTGCTAATTGAAGTTTTAGTTAGAAAAAACTAAATTAGTTGTTTTAGTTAACAACTAGAAGCTGCCGTTTCAAGCACTGTGTCAGTACTGTGATTTGAAGGGCAATCCTAAAGAATGTCCTTTTTCTGTTAAGATTGAAAAAAAAATCTGCTTCAGTCTTGGGTGGCCGGGAGAATCAGACAGTGTGGGTATCAGTGCTCACAAATTCTAGGGTGATATGCAGAGACAGGACTGCAGAAAGGCGCTGGGTAGGGAGGAAGGATAAAGTAAGGTCTGGATAAAGCCCCTGAGAGCCGAATGCAGTGGCTAGATCACTCAGTCTTTCAACAAACAAATGGTTAAGTGCCTTTGATGCATAAAGGCACTGCTTCATGAGCTGGAGACACACCTTAAATAATTGGACAATTAGAATTTCCATGGGGGCTGGATAAATGGTGAGTCAGACAGTGGTGTGTGCCTCAGAGCCAATAAAAAAAAGGAATTTGCAGTTTAAAGCAGAGTGGGGAGTGGTTGCCAGGGGCTGGGGCGGGGGTAAGGGAATGGGGAGCAATCATTAAATGGGTGCAGAATTTCACTTTTGAGACAATGCAAAGTTCTGGAGGTGGATGGTGGTGAAGGCTGTGGAACAATGGAATGTAAGGATTTAATGCCACTGAGATATACATGATACACTGAAAAGCTTCTACAGGACTCATGGGGACCTTCTCTTACTCTCTTTTTTAAATGGTGGCCAAATGTATTTAATAAGAAATATTACAAAAAATTAAACTGATAATACTTTCTGTTAAGTACGTTTGTTCACCATTAAAAAAAAAAAAAGAGGGGACTTCCCCAGTGGTCGAGTGGTTAAGAATCCACCTTCCAAGGAAGGGGACTTGGGTTTGATCCCTGGTTGGGGAACTCCAATCCCACATGCCACAGGGCAGCTAAGCTACAGTGCCACACCTGGAGAGAAGTTCACCCACCGTGATGAAAAATCCCACATGCTGCAAACAAAGACCTGATGCAGCCAAATAAATAAATCTTTAAAGAAAAAGAGAGTGAGCAGAGAGGGTCCCCCATTAGTTCTGTAGAAACTGGAAGGGTGAGCTCGTGGCTGTCCCAAAGCCCTGAGGTAGGTCCCTGCCCAGGAGTGGCTGCTGGTGGGGGCGGGGGAACGGCAGGCCGAGACGTGGGAGACAACTCGGGAGGGACGAGGATGCCCGGGGCCCCTGTAAGGACCAGGTGGGGCTGAGAGGCCACTGAGGAGGTACCTGTGGTCTTCAAGGGGGCTGGCTGGTGAGAGCTGGGGGCTCGGACCTGGCTGGCGCTGGTGGGTGTGGCTCCGTTTAGGAGCCAGGAAGTCATATGCAACAACTGGGGGCTGGTGAGGTTGGTGACAAAGACTGAGGCCAAGGTAGGAAACCATCGTCTTCCATGGCACGTTCTCAGCAGAAGCACCAGGGGAGGGGTCAGCTGGCAGGTAGGGCTGCCCTGAACT
The DNA here is from genome assembly GCF_014754425.2 of Oryx dammah. Lineage (NCBI taxonomy): Eukaryota > Metazoa > Chordata > Mammalia > Artiodactyla > Bovidae > Oryx > Oryx dammah. The sequence continues at coordinate 189,497,904 of NW_024070186.1, read as the reverse complement.
GACAGAATGTGCACACCTCTGAATCCCGCCTGGACCCACAGCTTTGGTCCTTTCCTCCATGGAGACCTGCAGCTCCCTAGCCCTGCCCCAAGGGCTCAAGCACAAGCCACAGGGAGCTTCCACATGGCTCCTCCTATGGCCATCCCTGTGGCCTGGGGCACCGGGCAGTGTCAGAAGGGTCATGCCCCTGGGCAGGAACCCTGTCTGTGGAAGGCTGGCCTCTTGCTTTGCAAGCAATTTCCAAGTGCAAGGCACACACGAGGCGCTGACTAGTGGTTCCCTTTCTGCCTTGGGAGGGACTGAGATGGAAAAAAACCCAAGTGGACAAACTGGCTTTTGCCACCTCTCCAAGATGAGGCTGGGACAACTGATGGGTCCTCGAATCTTCCCAAGTTCCTTCTCTGTGAAAGAGGTTTGACGATATCTCTCCTGCATGATCGTTTAGGATTTAAGGGGGTTACGGAACACACATGGGAAGTGCTCAAGACCCCACATAAGCATGCACAGTCTCGTGATGCTGTGAGCTGGCCTGGAGACTTGAGTGGACGTCAAAGGCAGCATTCCCATCTGGGTAGTGCTCAGCTTTGCAGTTGGCTCTGGGTCTCTGCCTAACTTCTGGTCTCCCCATTTCTCATAGCCAAGCAGGACAGTCAAGTCTCGCGCAGCGGCTAACGAACCCAACCCAGGTCCCCCAGGCAGGCCACTGCCACCCCCGCCTCCCCACCATCCCCCAGTGGACTGTCACCCCCACCTGCCCATCACCTCCCCGCGATGATCGTATCCATTGCGGTGCCGAGATGACTTCCTTCACGGGCTATCTCTGCTGGTCTGATACCTGCTCCTCGGGAGATGACTGAGTTTTTCTCATCCAAGTTCCCATGCCTCCCACAGGACTCCACGCAGGGTCTGCGTGTCATCTGCTAACTGCGTGTCATCTGCGTGTTATCTGCTAACTGAATGTATGCGTAGTGTCATTAATGATTCCCATTTCACAGGTGGGAAAACTGATGCTCCGTTAGGTTAAGGCAGTTATGGCCTTGGGACCACTGTGCTGTGCGGTCTCTAGGATGGGGGTGGGGGTGGGGGTTGGCAGCCAGGGGACAAGTGTGGCCTGTGGCATATTCCCTATGACTCAGCTCTTCCCCTGGGAGTCATCCACCCTCTTAAACATGGGTAACCAGAGACAGGGACGAGAGAACTGATAACAGCCCGTCCTTGGTAACAAACACCTGGCTGCAACCCAGATGCACCAGGAGAGGAGGAGAGGGTGACAGAACACTACCCAGCAGTCACAATGAACACTCTGCAGGGACTTGTGAAACTATGAATGTGTCTCCACAACATAATCGTAGATGGAAAAATAAGTGCCGAACTGTTATATACAGCACGGAATTCTCTTTACAGAGTGAAAAGCAGCTACAATGAAAAAACAACAAAACCCAACACGTTTAAGACTCCACGGAGTTACAATATAACTCCACATAAAGGAAGCCAGGGAATAAAGAACAGGTTACTTGGGCTTGGGGGGATTCCCTGAGAGCTCAGTTGGTAAAGAATCCGTCTGCAGTGCAGGAGACCTGGGTTCGATCCCTGGGTTGGGAAGATCCCCTGGAGAAGGCTGCCTACTCCAGTATTCTGGACTGGAGAATTTCATGGACTGCATAGTCCATGGGGTCACAAAGAGTGGGACACGACTGAGCGGCTTTCACTTTCATTTTACTTGGGGGGTCTGGTTAGATGAAGGGTAATTGAAAGATGATAATTTATTTGCCTGGCTGCGCGGGGCCTCTGCTGCTGCTCGTGGGCCTTCCCTCGTTGGGGCACACAAGCTCCTCACGGAGGTGGCTTCTCTTGTTGCAGAGCATGGGCTCCAGGGTAAACGGGCTTCAGTCGTCGCGGCTCATGGGCTCAGCAGTTGTGGCTCCCGAGCTCTGGGGAACAGGCTCGACAGTTGTGGTGCGCGGGCTTCGTTGTTCTGAAGCACGGGGGATCTTCCTGACCCAGGGATCGAACCCATGTCTCCCGCGTTGGCAGGAGGGTTCTTTACCACTGAGCCACCAGGGAAGTCCCAGGTGGAGCGTACTGTTTCCCTCCGACTTTTGCTCTGGCTTTGCACGTGCTGATTACACTATTAACTAGTCAGTTAAGCAAATATAGGTGGGCTGTGCAAGTGACACGTGATGGGTGAGGGTTATGAACCTTCCGAAGAAGGGCTGCAGGCAACTGGGATTGGGTCCTGGCAGAAGGGACCTGGCCGCAGATGAGGGGCCAGAGTGGGCTGCAAAAAGGTGAGCCACCCAGAGGAGGGGCTGGAGAAGTTTCTGGTCCAGGAGCCAGAGCCAGGCAAGTGTCCCAGGCTGAATGGACAGGCTGCTCCCGGGGTTACAGCTCACCACCACAGGGGTCATTCACTCTAGCTCTGGCTGGCCAGTGATTTGGGGCTCACTTTAGCTCAAGAGATGTATCTCTGATCCCCAACTTGGCCCCCATAGCCCGGCCTCTAATAGTCTGACCGTGCTGTGGGTAACAGGCTAATGCTCTGGGTCTCAGTTACTGCACCAGCCCCAATGGCCCTTTTTTTTTTTTTTTTCATTTAAAAAATTTTTTAAAAAAATTTAATTTTATATTGGAGTATAGTTGATTTGCAATGTTGTATTCGTTTCAGGTGTATAACAAAGTGATTCAATTATACACACACACACACATATATATGTTCTTTTTTACATTCTTTTCCCTTATAGATTATTACACCATACTGAATATTGTTCTCTGTGCTATGGGCTTCCCAGGTGGCTCAGTGGTAAAGAATCCACCTGCCAATGCCAGAGATGCAGGAGATGGTGATTTCCATTCCTGGGTCAGGAAGATCCCCTGGAGAAGGAAATGGCAACCCACTCCAGTATCCTTGACTGGGAAATCGCATGGACAGAGGAGCCTGGCGGGCTACAGTTTATGGGGCTGCAAAGAACTGGACGTGGCTGAGCACACACACACCACTCTACAATACAGCAGTTCCTTGCTGATTATCTATTTTATATATAGCAATGTGTATACCTTAATCCCAAACTCCTAATGTATCTCTCCCTCCTCCCGAGTTCCCCTTCGGGAAGCCCCTGAGCCTGTGTCCTCTCTGATAGTGACTCCCTGGCTTTCTCCTGACTTAACGGGAAGCTTGTTCAACAACCCCCACCCCCGTTCTTCATGCTGCAGCTAAGAACACACGCAGACACACACCCTCCAAGGATGCGGACAGCGTTTGGTCAGCAGACTGGAAACAGTAATCAAGAGACTCGACCCTATAGCAACCAGTGGCCCTTCTCCCCCTGCCCTGCCCCACCAAGCCCCTGACACCTTCATGGGGAACCAATGGTCCCTAGAGGGTTTGCCATTACAAGACTTTGGAACCATACTGGGGTACCGCCTGGATGGAGCTGCCAGCCTGTTGCCTGGCAACTTCGTGATGCCCCCACTCCCAGGTCACTCTTCGCCTCTCTCATCTCCTGCGGCCACTCCAATTCTGTACCGCCTGTTATTGCCTCGGGGGCAGGGTGTCCTGGGTGGCCCACTTGGCCGATCCTTAGATGGCCCCTGATCAGCACCATCTTCCTCGGCAGTGACCTCCATCTCGGAGATCCCCTGGGTCCTGGCTCGCACCCCTCCACCCCTCGGGGGAACAGCTCAACCGTCCCTCTCCCGTGCCTCCCTGTGCCCACGCTCTGCACCCCAGTGTCCACCTCCAAGTTCCTAAGGAGGTGAGGGCCTCCTTCCAAAACCCCTCTGCCTTTCCATTCATCTCATCCCCTCTCTGACCCTGGAAAAATGGTGCCACCGGGGCAATCTTTTAAGTCCCTGTTCCCACCAGCACCTCTCTCTCAGGAATCTTGTCTCATACTTGGCTTCCTCCTAGTCTTAGTGACAAACAAGCTCAAGTTTCCTCCATCCTAAAAAAAGGCTCCCTTGTGCCCATCAACCTTCTTTCCTCCACTACCTCCAGCCCTCCAGCCCTTGCCGCTGGCCAGCCTCAGCCCTCCAATGGATCCTGCTCACCTGTGACCTCTACCAGCCAAAGATGACAGCTTCCTCCCTCACACCCTCCTGTCCTTGGGCCTTTTGGCAAGACCCTACACGGCTGCCCAAGGGGCCTCAGCCTAGACCCGGGTATTGACCACAGGGTCTTCCAACGTCGACCCTCCTTTCGCTTCCTGCAGCGTCCTCTCTTTCAAGCCTCCCCAACGCTCTTCTCACATTAGCCCCGTCCTGCAATTCTCTCCCTCGCAGTGCCCCAGTCACTGCGACCCAGGCTTTCTCCACAGGCGTCCGACACCCACTTCTCCTCTGATGCCGACTGGACTGGTCTCAGACTCATTTCTCACATCCAACAGCTCAGAGAGGAAGTGCTGGTGCCCATTTCACAGATGAGAAAACCGAGGACAGCAACCTGGCAGACAACCGAGAACACCTCCCATGCCCTCATCCCAGTGGGATGAAACAATCAAGTACCATTCGCTTGACTCTAAAAACCCACTGCTGGGAGTTCCCTGGTGGTCCACTGGTTATGACTCTGCGCTTTCATTGCCGAGGGACCGAGTTCGATCCTTGGTCAGGGAAGTAAGATCCTACAAGGGGCAAGGCATGGCCCAAACCAAGCAACCAAACACCCCTGCTGTTCCCCCCGGGTGTGGCCAACAGCTGACCACCAGGACAGAGTCAAGGACGGGGCACATGCCGGAGCCTGGGGCTGAAGGCTGAGTCATTTCAGAGAACATTCTCCTTTCAATGGCTGTGGCTGCCTGTTATGGGCAGTCGGCTGACACTCGATCTGTTTACTCTCGGATTCCTAGCCCAGTGGAGTGAGGCCCTCACAGGGGCCTCTCTGGGGCATCCTGGGCAAGGAGCCCCAGCCAGTCAGAGCCTCGCGGACCTTAAGCCAGGAGCGGGAGGGCCACTTCCAGGTAAACTTGTTCAGCAGACCCACCCCGAGACTTCAGATTTATGAACCAGATAAAATTAGCAGAGCGAAGAGATTTGCAAGGGTTGGTTTAGTTTGGTAGAATCACTTACCACAGATTCCCATTTAAACCACAACAGGCGGGAGAAAGGGGGGATCTTCCTGGAATCACCCAGACACGAAGGCAGAGCACGGGGAAGCACAGAATCAGGCGGGGGGACCACTGTGTGCTGCCTCCGGGTAACGGAATCCCGGAGACCCCGCCGCTGCTTGCTTACCCCTGGGGAGGGGGAGCTCACTCCTCTGTGTGGCCGGGAGAGCTTATTTCTAGAAAACTCTATCCGTGGGGCCTCTTTAATAACTGACTACCCTCCAGGGACCCAGGGAGATTTATTCCAGCTGGGAAAATGGCAGGAAAGGAGCCCAGGAGGACTACCAGAGTGGGGACAGGGCTTATGGGCAAATATGTTACATACACCTCAGCTGTTTGCAGGGGTCCCCAAACTCCGGGATCTAAAGCTTGATGACCTGAGGTGGAGCTGATGTAATAATAAGAGAAATAAGGTACACGATAAATGTCATGGACTTGAATCATCCTGAAACCACCACCCACCCCTACCTGTTCCCGGTGGCGCTAGTAGTAAAGACCCTGCCTGCCAATGGAGGAGATGTAAGAGACATGGGTTCGATCCCTGGGCTGAGAAGACCCCCTGGAGAAGGGCATGGCCACCCACTCCAGTATGCTTGCCTGGAGAACCCCCATGGCCAGAGGAGCCTGGAGGGTTACAGTCCATGGGGTTGCAAGGAGTCGGACACAACTGCAGGGACTTAGCGCACACACACCCCTCCCCAGCCCTGGTCCGTGGAAAAACTCTCTTCCACGAAACTGGTCCCTGGTGCCCAACAGGTTGGGGACCACTGGCTTAAAGCATGGGTTCTCAACCTTGGCTGCACATTGAACTCACCTGGTGAGCCCTAAAAAATACTGAGGGAGCCTGCAGAGGATGCATAGCTGAATGGAAAGCCAGAGAGGCAGGAGGCCAGCCTCCCTCGCCGGGGGCTTGAGCACAGCACAGCCGCCACCACGTTCTGGGGGGACACCCTGGGCGGATGTCCACCTGCAGGCACTGTCCACTTACCGAGCCTCTGCTCTGCAGGCTCCCCCAGGCAGCTGTGGGGGTGGCACTCCTGGCCTCTCCGAGACAAGGCTGAGCACGCCTGTGAGACACCGTGGAGGACACTGCCCCCTAAATCAGAGGTACCACTGCTCCCCAGAATGTCAGCGCCCAGGCCTGCGGGTTTAAGCTGGTCCCGACAACACCCACTCACCGCAATGCCAGCAGGGAGGTGACGGATGGGGACGGCTTCTTGGTTTGCCTGGGACGGTCTCAGCCTGGGCACCAACAATGCCTCAGAAATGGGCAGAATCACGCAGAGGCGACAGAAGTCGTGTGGGGAGTGGGCAGGAGTGGGGAATGATGACCGGAAGTGGGTAGTGGGAAGACTTCCGGGAGCCCGGGAACGTTCTCTAGGGGTTTCTGCCTGGGAGCTGGGTCTCCAGGTGTGGTCATTTTGTAGGAATTCACGGAACCTCATTTATAAAATCTGTGCACGCCCCACCTTGGCTGCTACTTCACTAAAGTAGAAGGGAAGTCCCGGGGCAGGGTGGGGAGTCGGGGATAAAGGCTAAAGGGTCAAGTTTGTGCCTTTCTTCCTGTGTAACCTGAGTCTTCTTTGCATCCCAACTGAGTAGACATGCTCAGTGGTTTGCTTGGAGGTGGCTATGAGGCTCACGTGCCAGGGCAGACCTCAAGGGTTCTCTGAACAAGGGTGTGAAGGGGCAGAGGCGGTGAGGAGGTGACCTGAAGATGGATGAGGAGAAAGGATTCTACAATGTTCCCATGGTGACACCCCTCTTGCTATGCCAGGGCTGAGCAGCAGCTACTAAACAGTACTCACTGATTTAGGCAAAAAATGCTTAAAAAAAAAAAAAAATTATTTGGCTGTGTCGGGTCTTAGCTGTGGCACCTGGGCCCTTTGTTGCATCACGGAGGGTCTTTCGTTGCAGTGCAGAGGCTCAGCAGTTGTGGCTCCTCGTCTGAGCTGCTCAGCAGCTTGTGGGATCTTGGTTCCTTGAGATCGAGCCTGGGTCTCCTGCATTGCAAGGTGGATTCTTAACCACTGGACTACCAGGGAAGTACCTGAGAAATGCTTTTAATGACATCAACTTGGGTTTTGATCATAATTTTTTTACAGGTTTTATATATATATATATATATATATAATATATATATATATTTTTTTACCCCAAACCTTTTTCTGAACTGTGGCATAATTTACCGTAATGAAATGTGCAGACTTTAGGTGTATGGTTAGATGAATTTTCACAGATGTATACTCCCTTTTAACCAACACCCCAATCAAGATACTGAACATTTTGGGAGGGGAAAAACTGGCAGATTGGGACTGACATATACACACTCAGTTAAGTCAGTGTTAAGTGTTAGTCGCTTAGTCGTGTCCAACTCTTTGTGACTTCATGAAGTATATACAGCCTGACAGGCTCCCCTGCCCATGGAGTTCTCCAGGCAAGAAACTGGAGCAGGTAGCCACTTCCTTCTCCAGGGGATCTTCCCAACCCAGGGATCAAACCCGGGGCCTTTTGCATTGCAGGCAGATTTTTTACCATCTGAGCCAGCAGGGAAGCCCTGACATACACACACTACTATATATAAAACGGGTAACTAACAGGAACCTGCTGTAGCATAAGAAACTCTAATTAATACCATGTAATGGCATATATGGGGAAAACATCTAAAAAAAAGTGGATATACGTATATCTGATTCACTTTGCTATACATCTGAAACTAACAACACTGTAAATCAACTATACCCCAATTAAAAAAAAAAAAAAGGATACTGAACATTCTCTTCACTGCAGGAAGCCGTCTGTCCCTTGCCTGTGGGTCCCTACGACCACCCAGAGGCCACCCGTGCTCCAGTTTCCACCACCACAGACCCTGTAGTGGTCCATGTGCTTCACAGCCGTGAAACTGCACGGTGTGTACTGTTTTATGTCTGGCTTCTTTGGCTCAGTGTATTGTTTTTGAGATTCATCTGTTTTTTATCATTTGTAGCAGCTTTGATTGCTGAGTATATATGTTTATGTATATTTATATTGTATTATATTTTCATCTATTCTTTCTCTTGTTGATGACATTCGGTTTTCAGCTTTGGGTTATTATGAAGGAAGCTGCTATAAACATCCTTATTAAAAAAAAGATTTCCTGGCTGGCTTCCTCTGCCCCAAGTTCCCGTAATTCCACAAAAGCAGCTCAAGTTTGCCAGAAGAACTCCTCCGCAGACCTCAGCCCACCCAGGGGCACCTGAGCCCTGCCCTCTCCGTGGGGTGGGTCCTGCGGCAGGGCGGTCACACCTGCTGAGAAGAGGAAGGACCCCGCTGATGTGCAGCCAGGGAAAAACAAGCACAGAAAGCATTACTGTAGTTTGATTGTGGGAAAGGCGGTGAAACAAGGATTTTAAAAGGGAGCAGCTGGGTGGACTTCTTTTGGACAGGGAGCCCGGGAAGGGCTCAGGGAAGAAGAGATCCATGCAGGACAAGCAGCAGACACAGGGGACCCCAGGAGAAAGACCCCCGACTCTCAGAAGAGAAATGTCCTACAGGGTTGTGGTCCAACCATCTGTCGCTGCGGAAACGTCCAGTGTCATCCACACGACGTAATACATCGCAGAGTGGGAAAAAAGCAAGCCCCAGAAGATAACACACAGCCCAATGCCCTTGCCAGCTGTATATCCAGGACAAAACTGTTTGTAAAAGTCAAGGGAAAGATAAGCGTGGGTGGACTGCAGTTACCATCGATGTCATGGTCGCAGTGCAGGGGATATTCTTATTCAAACAATCAACAGGTGAAACGCGGAAGCTAGTATCAATAAGTCAGTCATAGGACAAGGTTGGTGAGTTATCACACTCTGTGCACCTGAGGTCTATTAAGAAAGTAACAATAAAAAAGAAGGCTTTGAAATGTTTGAGGGTGTATGTCTTATACAGAGAGCGGTTCCTGCATCTCGCTGTTCCATCTCTGCACCTGCCTCTCTGTACCTGCTCAAGTTCCGTCTTCTCTTAGATGAGGGAGCTGGAGTCATGCTCCATTCACTGTGGGCCACCAAGGGCGTGGGGGGCCCCGGGGAATGCAGGGGGATGCATAGACCCCGAAGTCTATGAGCCTAGCCCTATCAGACCCCAGCCCCTGTGTCCCCCCAGCTGGGAGCCTGGGAAGATGGTCAGGAGCCCCAAGAAGACATTGCTACTGTCTTTATTAACTGAGTGGTATCAGCCGAGCCCCTGCCAAGACAGGGAGTCAGACACAGACGAGTTTGTGTTTCTGCAGGGGTCCCAGGGACAAGACACCAAAGAGGGTGGAGCAAGAGGATGAGCGGAGGACCTCAGTGAAGGAAGACCAGGAAATGCCTTGAACAGGGGGTTACAGCTCAGAGGTCTGCAAGATACTTGGGGTGAAGAGAACCAGGACTCAGACACGCTTTGCACGCTCCATGCCCGAGAACACTTCACTTGCACCAAGAAGCACGTGGCTCCCTCATTTTTTCTCTCCCTAGCACTTTTAGGAAAGAACAGTACAAACATATTTTTCTGTACCCAAGAAACAGGCCAGTAATATTATGACGACAAATGGGCCTGGTACCTGGTCTCAGTGGAGGGGTGTGTGTGTGTGTAGGTGGGTGGGTAGGGTGGGAGGTACCAGGGTATGAAAGGGACTGGGGCTGCCAGGCAGGGAGGTGGGGGGTGCTCCCTTCCTACCAAAAGAGGGGCAGCTGACATTCAACTTCGATAAACTGCGGGCCCTGGGTTGCAAGATCTTCCAATTTTTCCAGAAAAGCTGGAAACCCAGATTTTGGTGATCTCTCCATACTTAAATGTTGGTATACTTAAAAAAAAAAAAAATACACCAAGGTGGGCCAAAGAAAACATGCCTGACCTAGAGATATCCCATTTTACCCCCTCCCAGCCCCCTACCTCCCCGCAAAGTTCTCTTATGGGGTTTAGGAGTTGCAATTAAGCCTCCTAAGCCACCAGCACTGGGACCATTCCGGGCTCGGATTTCATCTCTGGCTCCATAATGTCCGGAACCTCATGGAGGTCCTTAAGAGTGAAGGACTAGAGACTGGCATGAGGTGGGGTCTTGAGTTTACCACTATCTCTTCCCAGGAAAAGCCCCCTCGGAGCATTGACACTTGGCTCTTTTTTTTTTTTTAAATTTTTTATTTTTGGCTGCGCTGAGTTTTCATTGCTTTGCATGGGGTTTCTCCCTAGTTGTGGCGAGTGGGGGCTATTCGTCATTGTGGTAGGAGTGATTCTCATTGCAGTGGCTTCTCTCATGTGGAGCACTGGCTTTAGAGTGCACAGGCTCAGCTGCCCTGTGGCATATTTAATCCTCCTGGACCAGGGATCGAACCCATGTACCCTGCAGTTGGAAGTGCAGATTCTTAATCACTGGACCACCAGGTAAATCTGACACTTGGCTTTCTTAAGACCTACTTGCCTCTCTCTTCACCCTCCTGTTAACAAGCAGGGCTTTGTTTACTAACTGGACTGGGTGGTCCTTCCAAAGTGCTCGGGCACCTGGCCCGGGGCCCCAGTTATGGCCAAGACATGCCCGCAAAGGAAGCCTGGGCTGTCACATGGTCATGCGCTCCTGGCTGATGACGACACCAGCTTCCCAGAGTCCGGGCTGGGGCTGAAAATCAACACAGGCAGCCACTGCCGGCTCCTTACTCCCCAACCTCTCCTGGAAGATGCAGCGCTTTGTTTTGCTGGGTTTGTACCTGTCATTACCTCTCTGAGCTTCCCGGAGCCGCTTAATGACCATCCAGGGGTCCTGCCCCACAGTGAGGAGGGCAGGCCCCTAGAGGCTTCCATGGACTCTGGGCCAAACACTTCACTTTTATTAAAATTCTCACTTGGCTGGGGCCAATATCCCTGGGGCCATGTCCCATTTGCCAAAGTCACGGAGACAGAGAAAAGTAAGGGAGATTACGGTGTTAGAAGACGAGAGAGAAAGTCATTAGCGCGTCCACCTGCCAATGGAGGAGACACAAGAGATGCAGGTTCGATCTCTGGGTCAGGAAGATCCCCTGGAGGAGGAAACGGCAATCCACTCCAGTATTCCTGCCCGGAAAATTCCAAGGACAGAGGACCCTGGCGGGCTACAGTCCATGGAGTTGCAGAGAGTTGGGCATGACTGAGCACACACACACACAATTGGAGCATAACATAAAAATGCATTTCTGACAAATTGGCCAAATCAGTGTCATCACCCTATTTCGCAGATGAAGAAACTGAGGCTTGGAAAGTCAACACCCCAGCAAGGGCCGTGAGCTAAGTGGGCAGAATATGTTGCCTGTGACTTAGGGGGTACACCCGGGCCTCTGTGGTACCAGCATCCTCTACTCGCACAGGAGCGGGGGTACTCAGGGGAAGGCATCTTTGGTAACAGCAAGGAGGCTCCTGAGAACCCTCTGAGGGCAACAGGGGTCAGTGGCTGCCTCCCCACCGCCCTGGGGAGAGAAGGTATCTTTCTGGGGTGTGCAGCAGTTTACTTCTGGGACAGCTATGAAGCCCTGGGGAGGGCGCTACTCAGACTCAGCTGCTCCCAGAGCCTGGAGCCTCCCCATCAGCAGGAAGGTGGGAAGGCCTGGCATGTTGGGACCCACGGTTTCCGACATTCAACACTGGTGGAGGTGAGAGAGCTCAGGAATCTGGGAGGGGGCAGTCCCTGGAGGTGGGGACTAGCTTCGAGGGCTGGAGATGGCTGAGAGTGGGTCTGGCTACCTGGGCCTGGCAGATGGGTGCCTTCACCTGCACCTGGAGGGGCCAGAGCGGGAGCTGGCCACACAGATGGGCAGATACACCGCTATGAGAGCAAACAAAAGCAGTGCTTTAACTCTGATGACCCGAAAACAGGCTGGGTGCTCTGGAGGTGAAAGGCTTAAGACCTGTCTCAGCCCACTGGGGGCCTGTGCACTGGCTGGGCGAGAAGATAAAACGGTGATGATGGACCCCAAACAAGAAGACAAGCAAATGCCCCAGGGCCTGTATGTACCTGCATAATCACACACCCCCAGGATGGAAGGGGACACACAAGGGTCCTTCACCTGCCAGGCTAATGCACACTGGGTGGTGAGGTGATGGGAAGCAGGCTGGGGACACCCAGATGGATGGATGTGGTGTTTTGGGCAAGCACCACCCAGAGACTTTTCCAACATGTGTGCTCTGACCCCAGACTCTGCTTCTACGCATCTGACTGCAAGCATATTTCTACATGTGCGAAATTAAGGCCTGTGCCCCAAGTTATGGGTTCCAGCATTAATTATAAATGATGACAAAAAAGATTGGGAAGAAATGTCCACCAGTGAGAGACAGTTTAAAGATATGATGGCCACCTGGTCCTCAGGAAACCATGTGATGGTTAAAAGTGTGAAGGTCGCTCAGTCATGTCTGACTCTTTGTGACCCCATGGACTGTAGCCCACCAGGCTCCTCTGTCCATGGAATTCTCCAGGCCAGAATACTGGAGTGGGTAGCCGTTCCTTTCTCCAGGAGATCTTCCCAACCCAGGGATCGAACCCAGGTGTCCCACATTGCAGGTGGATTCTTAATACTGTCTGAGCCACCAGGGAAGCCCAATAATACTGGAGTGGGTGGCCTATTGCTTCTCCAGGGGATCTTCCTGACCCAGGAATTGAACCGGGGTCTCTTGCACTGCAGGCAGATTCTTTACCAGATGAACTACCAGGGAAGCCCCAATGGTTAAAAGGAGGGCTGCAAATTATTGCTAAGATGAATTTCAGCTGAAAAATCCACAATGCAGAACAGGAACAATGAGCATGGTTTAATACCAACTTATGTTTAAAAAAAAAAAAGAGGGAAAATACTGCATATGCGTATTTGCATATATATACATACACGTATATATACACACAGACAGACATAGAAAATATCACCAAGATCCCACCAATCTCCTTGTGGGGGTGGGAACTGGGTGGCTGAAGAATAAGGTTGGGAGGGAGCTTTTACTGGGTACTTCTGTGTATCTTTGGAATTTAATAAATTGTGAGTTTATTATAATCTATCCAAAAATTAAAAATAAAGAAAAAAAACAAAACAGAGGCAAGGAGGCAGCAGGGCTGGGCTGGACTGTCCAGGCAGGGGAGCCAGGTAAGAGTGGGGTGCCAGAGGAGGACCCTGAGAAGGTGTGGGAAGGAGGGCACAGTGGCCAAGGGCATGGTGTCAGAAGCCAGACTGTGCTGGGGGTCAAAGCCCAGGCCCGCTGTTGACCTGTGTGGTGACCTTCCTGCCCAGGGCTGGGGCACGGCCCAGATATAGACTGATGCCAGGAGGACCGATGAGAATCAGAGGAGTCAGCCTCTACTGCCCACCTGCAACCCTCTACTCGGTAGGGGTGCTGACCCTGAGCCACCTAAGGGGCCAGGCGACATGTCATCTTAAAGCAGACCCTGGGGCTCTGCCTTATCTCCATGCAGGGCTCCCTGTAGAAGCTACTGGAAACTGCTGGGTCACCACCCCCCAACAGTAAGCCTGAGCTCTTTGAGGGTGGGCAAACAAAGGATGAGGGAGGTATCTCAAGGTCTCCAGCGTCCATGTGAGGACAAACAGCAACCCAAACCTTCCTGAGATCTTCTGCTCACCTTCCAAACCCCCTCTTAGAGACCAGAGCACTAGGCCGGTTAAGAGTGGCCCAAACCACATTCTGTAAGTGCGGGGCAGGCGTGGGGGGTAGGCACAGGGAGGTACTGAGCATCTCCAGACCATCTGGGGACACGGGGAGGTGATGGAGAGTGGCATACAACACATCTCGCTTACCCATTCATCAGTCAGTGGGTACTTGGGTTGCTTCCATGTTTTTGCTATTGGGAGTAACGCCATGAATGTGAGACCCCGCTTCCGGTCCTTTCCAGTTTACATGCTGAAGTGGCATTTCACTAGCCTGCATGCATGTGGGCTCAGTTGTGTCTGACTCTGCAACCCCATGGACTGCAACCTGCCAGGCGCCTCTGTTCATGGGATTATCCAGGCAAGAATACTGCAGTGGCTTGCCATTTCCTCCTCCAGCCTTCCTTGGCCCAGTGACCAGATCCCAATGGAGGAGTCTGGACGGAGCCCACCCTCCCCCAATAACAGGGCCACCCTCTCTAGCCCAGGGGTTGCTCCAGCTCACCGTGGGCCACACCGGCCAGGCCTCTGGGCTTCCTGCACATGCTGTTCCTCCTTCTTCAAAGTCCCTTCCCTACCTTGATGTTTCAGCCTGGCTCAAATGCCCCTCTCATGGAAGCCCACTCTGACCCCCTGGACTCCGCTGTATTTCTCCCCTGCACCTCGAGCTCCAGAGCCGGGAGGACTTTTCCTCTCAACCAGACTAGCATCATTAAGAGCCTGGAGAGAGCAGCCTCCCGCACCGTGCTGTGCACAGGAGTCCAGGGGTCGGGGGTCAAGCCCTCAAAGGGCCAGCATGTGGCACAGAATGGGTCTCACCGGGGATTTCCCTGGTGGTCCAGTGGCTAAGACTCTGAGCTCTCAATGTAGGGGGCCCAGGTTCCATCCCAGGTCAGGGAACTAGATCCCATGAGCTCTCAATGTAGGGGGCCCAGGTTCCATCCCAGGTCAGGGAACTAGATCCCACAGGCCGCAACTAGGAGTTCACATGCCGCAGCTAAAGATCCCATGTGCCGCAACCAAGACTCAGTGCAGCCAAATAATAAATATTTTAAAACAAAAAAAAAAGATGAATGAACCCCCGAGGGCGAAGAATCCAGGCCAGGTGTCAGGAAACCCCAGACAGCAAGAATGAGCCGTCTCTCCACTCTCAGCCTCTGCTTTCCCCGGCCACCCTCCCATGGGCCTGATTCCCCCTGGGGTGACAGATGACAGATAAGCCCTGGAAGACTGGAGGCACAGGCTTCCCGGGACCTCACACTCGCCTAGCTGCTCCCTTGGGGCCTGTTCCTGCCCTTGGAGGGAGAAGGGACGTGGCTGCGGAAGAAACCTGACCTCACAGGACAGAGGTGTGTGTGCTGGGTCAAGACGGGGGTGATGATGCAAGAACCTTCGTTCTTGGGGAGGATGCAGAGGTCCTGACTTTTGAGAACAAGCGCTCCTCAGGGCATTAACCCAGGGCAATCTTGCAATGGTTTGGTTTCTCATGGGGCATTTTAGCATCACAGCTGGTGTCCAAATGAGGCCGGCAGTGCAGGTGGGCACTGAGGGATCTCCTGATAGCTAATGTCTCCAGTCCCACAACCCTCCTTACACTCAGACGCAGGGCTGGGCACCCACCTAAGCGCCTCACCTGCTGGGTCTCATTTAATCCTTGGAGCAGCCCTCGGACAGGGTGTGATCGCTTTCTGCGTTTTTTTTCCAGTGGAAGTTGACAACTCAAGGCAGTTAAAACCAGGCTGATTTGGACTAAGAAGAAGAGGGAGGAAAAGGGCTGGAGGGAAGCTGAGGGGCCATCATTCTGAGTAGGCCTACTCTGAAGAGCGTTTAGAAAAGAGCGGATAAAAAAAAGAAATGTGGGGACTTCCCTGATGGTCCAGTGGTTAGGACTCGGAGCTTCCAATGCAGGAAGGGTGCAGGTTCGATCCTTGGTCGGAGAACTAAGATCCCACATGCCACGTGGCTTGGCCAATACATAAATAAAATTAAAAAGAGAAAAACAGAAATGTGGTTTCATTGCTCCAAGCATGTACTCCACCCACCTGGGCTACCTGCTGGGGTCCTCAGAGACCTGGCTCCAGGAGACAATGTGGACCAACCATCCCAAGGACGCTCAGTTCAGGGGGCTCCAGCCCGAGGGGTGCAAATGAGTTCCACCAGGTGGTTCATCATGGGGTCATCCCCAGGCCAGCACTGCACCTCCCTGGGGTCAAGCCCGGGGAAGGGGAGAAATAGATTCCATCTCTGACAGCCCTGCCCTAGTCTCACCGGGAGGCAGTGAAGAGGGTGGAGTCCAAGGAGACCCTTCTGAAACCTCCCTGCCCCCGACGTCTACCTGCAAGCAGGGGGACACCACGCGGTTCCTTTCCACTTCTATGGCTCATTCTGCAAAGCGGGGGTGACAGCTCTGTCCCCCGTTCTAAGGGTCCTAAGACTACGTATAAACCCTCCTACAGAAATCACAGTGTGGGCAAAGTAGAGGTTGTCCTGGGGAGAGAGGAGGATCCGGCATCGGAGGGGAGCGCGGAGCAGTAACGCAGCAGCAAAGGAGAGAAGGCGGGGCGGGGCTCTGGGAATCCAGGGGCGGGGCCTCGGGGGCTCTGCTCAGGGCCTGGACTTCATCCCAGCACATCTCACAGTCGCAAGATGGGATTAGATTTCTGTGCAAATCAAAGCTGCCCTCCTGCTGGGAAAGAGCCTGGAGGGGACGATGAGGGTCAAGGGGTCTGGTGAGGGAGGCAAGGGAGGCGAAACAGTTAGAGAAAGGGCCTGCAGAAGGGCTCGATAGAGATAGATGGATGTGGGGATGCAGAGGAGGGTGGGAGAAGGTCTGGGCAGGAGATGAGGAGGACCACTTGGGACAGTCCAAGGATGGGCAAGGAGTCTAAGCATCAGTCAGGCAGCTCCCGGGTGCAGAGAACAGCTCCCAGGACCTGGCTGGGAGCGGACCTCAGTGCTCTTGGTTCTGACAAGCTGCTCTTACAAAGGGCCCCCTGCCTAACTCCAAAGGTACTCAGGTCTGTATGCCTGCAGACTCCTCCTCTGCTGCAAGCAAAAAGTCCCTCGTCAAAAAAAAAAAGAAAAGAAAAAATCAGAATTAGACATTCCATCCTGCATCTACCGGCTCAGCCCTTCCAATCATTCCAAAGCTGAACAGACCATCAGCGTTGTGGGAACCAAGGCCACCACTGAGGCATGCAGCCCAGCGAAGGGCACTTCGGTCCTCAAAAAAATATCCCGTGAATTCATACGAATAACCACTGTGGTTAGGATGCCTAAGCCCTTGATATAAAGTTTCTCTTTTAATCCTCAGTGCAACGCAAAGGGCCCCATATACTGATGACCATTTAAAGATGCAGAACTGAGCCTCCTTTGAGGTTCTCAAGAATCTGCCCAAGGCCACAGAGCTGGTAAGTGGCGGTGGTGGTGGTTGTTTCGTCTCTAAGTCGTGCCTGGCTCTTTGTGACCCCATGGGCCGGAGCCCACAAGGCCCTCTGTCCATGGGATTTCCCAGGCAAGAATATTGGAGTGGGTTGCCATTTCCCATTCCAGGGGATTTTCCCAACCCAGGGATTAAACCCACGTCTCCTGCATTGGCAGGTAGATTCTTTACCACTGAGCCGCCAGGGAAGCCCTGGTAAGAGATGGACTTTGAATTAAAAACACGTTTTCTTCACTCTTCCAAGTGTGCACATGCCCCGAGAAATGGGCCTTAGCACAGGCCTGAACCCCAGTCTGCCAGGTGTCCGCCGTGTGACTGGGGGTGAGTTATGAGCTGCTGTCTCCCCTGAGGGCTGGGGAGGGAAAAGGCACATAGCAGGCGCTCAAGAAAGATCTCTGAGGCTAAGCTTTGTTTGTTCTAAATCCACTCTATCAGTCACCGCCTCAGTGACTTTTGAACTCCGAAGGGAAGACTGAACTTGGAGAACACATTTCCACCCCCTGCCTTTCCTGCCCAAGAAAGGGAATACGTCGTGAGGTGGGGAGGGGCTGGAACCGAGGGTGGGGAGGAAAGTCCAGGGGAGGGCCCAGGAGGTCCGCCTTGGAGGGAAATGAACCCTACCTTGAGAGAATGCACCTTGTTCCTGTCCAGGGTCCTGGCCGGTGCAGGAGGAGAGAAGCCTGACTGGATCGCCTCTCCGTCCCCACCTCCCAGGACTGTTCAGCTCCCGGCAGCCTCAGCTCAGGTCAAGTGGCCACAGCCTAGGCTGGGTCAGCTGGGGAGCCTGCCTTCCCCTGACCCTTCCCCAGGGCCCCTAAGTATGGCCACCCCAGCACCCCCCGAGCCTCTTGGAGCCCACCACTTCAGCAACCACCCCTTTCAGACAGGTGAGACACGGAAGGTATCTGGCAGTGGTCTCCAAAGAGCCCAAGAGCCACGGGAACCTCCATATGACACATCCTTAGAGATGCGCCCACTTAGATGACACCAACTTGTGGTGAGCTTGGTCCCAGGAGGACCATGGGCAGAGCCTGCTGTGGCCAGGTGCTTTACCTGGGTTACTCTCGCCCCATAATCCTGTTTGTGCACTGAGAACCTGGGTCCAGGCTGGGGTCACCCGACCGGAAGGGGACTCCAGGCTTCTAGCCAGGCAAAACTAATATGGTGGTTTACGAACATGGACTCTGCAACCAGAGGCCCTGGGTTCAAAGCCCTACTTCTCAGGTATTTTACACAGTGCAGCCACCCTGTAAAACACCCTGGTGGGTCTTGAAAATGTTAAACACAAGAGTTACCACTTGACATGGCATTCCCACGCCAAGGATCTACCCAAGAGAGATGAAGACACATATTCACACCAGGCTCCTCTGTCCATGGGATTTCCCAGGCAAGAAAACTGGAGTGGGTTGCCACTTCCTTCTCCAGGGCGGGGATCTTCCTGACCCAGGTATTGACCCTTCTACACTGGCAGGCAGATTCTTTACCAATGGACCATCAGGAAAGCCCACCCACAGATGTTTACCGCAGCAATCTTCATAATAACAAAAATGGGGAAACCATCCAAATGTACGTCGATGGATGAATGAACATCCATATGATGGAATATTATTCTGCAGTAAAAAGGAATGGTGAGCTGACACACAGGCTATAACACAGCTGAACGCTGAAAATACGATACTCAGTGAAAGAAGCCAGTTACAAAGAGCTACATACCGTGTGATGATTCTGTTGGAATGAAACGTCCAGAAAAGGCAAATCCCTAGACACAGGAAGTGGATCAGTGCTGCCAGGGGCTGGGGGTGTCTGCTTAATGGGTACGGTTTCTTTTGGGGCGACAAGGAACGAGTTCTGGAATTAAGATAGTGGCAACAGTTGCACAACTCTGAACACACAAGCGGCTTGTTGTGTTGCTGTTGCTGTTTAGCCGCTAAGTCACCTCCAACTCTTTTGCGACCCCATGGACTGGAGCCTGCCAGGCTCCTCTGTCCATGAGATTTCCCAGGCAAGAAAACCGGAGTGGGTTGCCACTTCCTTCTCCAGGGGGGAATCTTCCTGACCCAGGGATTGACCCTTCTACACTGGCAGGCAGATTCTTTACCAATGGACCATCAGGAAAGCCCACCCAAGAAGCTACTGTGTTGTAAACTTAAAGAGGGTGAATTGTATGGTATTTTATGTGAATTTTATCTGAATAAAGCTGCTATAAAAAAAAAAAACTGCTCTTCACTAGTTGCTTTTGTGATCTTGGGCAAGGTATGAACCTTCCGTGACTCAATTTCCCCATCTGTAAAATGGGGCCAGTAACTGTACCTACGTGCTAAGGGTTGTTGTGAGGATTAAGTGAGTTCATGCATGACGTGCTCTAAGCAGCTGTCTCGCTGGGTGCCAGCACTTCCCCTCGGTCTGACTCTGCCGCCCACGCTGCCCTGGCGCACTGCCATCTGCTCACCCACCACACTGCCCTTTGATTCTGAACACTCACCTCGCTCCTATCTCTCCCACCCAGTGCCCAAATTTTCGTAAAACATACATCCTTTCAAATTTATCATCTTGATCATTTTAAAGTTGGCTTTTCAGTAGTTAAGTGCGTTCGTATTGTTGTGTAACCGATCTCCAGAACTCTTCATCCTGTAAAACTGAAACTCTATACCCACTGAATAACAACTCCCCACTCACCCGCCCTCGCCGGCCTCTGGCAACCACCACTCGACTTTCTGTCTCCACGAATTTGACTTCTCTGGGTACCTCACGCAAGTAGAATCAAACGGTATTTGTCTCTTGGTGAATGCCTTATTTCACTTGGCACGATGTCCCCGAGGCTCAGCCATGTTGTAGCGTGTGCCACAGTTCCTTTTGAAGTCTGCGTGATACTTTATTATCTGTAGAGACCACATTTTGCTATCCGTGCATCTGTTGATGAGCACTTAGGTGGCTCCCACCTTTTGGCTATTATGAATAATACTGCCGTGAATATGGGTGGGCAAGAAGACCCCAAGCTTTTAAGGCCAGACCTTAGAGGTGTGAGTGTGTCCATTATAAGGAAAGGACTGTAAGTCCAATATAAGTGCGCTGGCTTCCCTGGTGACTCAGTGGTGAAGAATCTGCCTGCAGTGCAGGGGACGTAAGAGACACAGGTGTGATCCCTGGGTTGGGAAGATCCCCTGGAGTAAGAAATGGCAACCCACTCCAGTATTCTTGCCTGGAAAATTCCATGGAATTGTGCAGGGCAGGCTACAGTCCATGGGGTCCCAAAGAGGATGTTACCTTTAAGGCAAGGATAAGGTTTTGGGGGACTGGCAGCTGGGGGATATGTTCATGGTAGTTAAGCAGCAGCACCGGGTCTTGGACAACCAGCGATGGTGGGAGGAGGCTGGTTCATTCAGGGCTAGTTCCTCAGATCAGAGGTCTGTTACAAGAAAATCATTTGCGAACACGTGTAAGCTCAGGGCTTTGCAACAGAAGATGAGTCAGTGTGGTGAAGCTCTGGTCCTGGGGCCTGGACTGCACCTGGGGCCAGCACAGAGGGAGATAAGCCCTCCCCGCTATGGCCTGAGGCACAGGTGATTCTAGAAAGTCACTCACCCAGCCCCAGGGTGGCTTTGAGAGCTGGATGAAAGCTAGCTAGGGTGATCACACATTCTGGTTTGCCCTGTTGTCTGGGGTAATTATTTTTAGTGCTCCTTGTTATTCTCAGAAGTGTCCCCATTTAGATGATAAATTACACAGTCACTCTATCAGTTACCCACTGTATAACAAATTGCCCGAAAACTTAGTCACTTTAAACAACAAACTGGTATATCTTTCACAGTTTCTATGGGCTAGGAAGGTGCGCCTGGCTCAAATAGGTACTTCTGGCTGAGGGTCTCTTATGAGGTCACAGCCCACGTGCAGGCTGGGGCTGTGGTCACCAGAAGGCCTGCCTAGGAGCAGGAGGATTTAAGGTCAAAGTGACTCCCTGGCTGGCAGCTACTGGGAGGTCTCAGCCTCACTCCACTCTGGGCCTCTCTGCAGGGATGCTTGAGTGTCCTGACAACATGGCAGCTGGATTCCCACAGAGCAAGTGGAGGGCAGAGACAGAGCGAAGCCATGCCAGGCGGAAGCTATCATTCTGATGCCTCAGAAGCATCACAGGATCACTTCTGTCCCCTTCTGCTCATTAGAAGAAAGTCACTAATCTAGACCCTACACGTAAAGGTAAGGGAGCTTTAGCTAGCTTTTCAAGGGAACATTGTCAAAGAATCTGGGATATTTAAAAACTACCACAGTTACTCTAAAACTAGGGCATATGAGGTGGAGAGAGGGAGCAAAGCCAGAGAGGACAGAAGTCAGATCAAGGAATATTTGTGATGACAGATAAGGAGCATGATCCAGGATCTGGGGACAAGGTGAGAAGGGACTGTTTTGAGCAAGGCAGAGATAAAATCAAGGATTCACAGTGAATCATGACATCCACTCCAGCACGAGCCTCTGGTGGGGTCACAGGGCTCCACTCAAGCCCCGCAATAGCAGCCATCACCTCCTTCTGGGTCTTTGGGCCTGTCATCCGCTATCTTTGGCAGAGAACACACCTTTCCTTTCCACTGGACCGAAGCTCCTTTTGTGCCTCCCATAGGGCCCTGCACACAGCAAGTGCACACTGCAGGTTTCTGCACGAACAAAACATATCAATTTACACCAACCCCAAGCTGTGGTCACGCCGGCCACAAGTCCTGGCCTGCACCCTGCACCCACCTTTCTCTTTCCAGCCTCCAGGCTTTGGTTCTTCCTGCCCAGAGGGCTCTGGCTGTGCCCACCATCTGCACTGCCCTGGGGGCAGATGGGACTGGTGGGAAAGTGGCTTGGATAATTTAGGAGGGAGATGAGCAGGAAGAGGTGTGGACCTCACTAAGCAGGTGGATGTGGGGCAGGTCGAGGATAACTTTGTACTTCCCATACCTTGGGCTTCGGAGGTGGTGCTGAGCCTATGTCTTTCTCTGGGGCAGCAACAGGCGATGGATACCCCAGCCAGGCGTGAGGATTGGCTCTGTGCTCCCCCACTCTCTCCATCTGTGTCCACCCACTCCTGCTCACGGCCCGGCCTGTTTTCCTTCGTCCCCAGCACCTCCACCTCCTGACATCTTCCCATTCCACTCAGACTCAGCTCACAGGGCCATCTCTTCTAGGAAGCTTGAACTGCTTGTAGCTTGGGATGCTACAGGCTTCCCAGGTGGCTCGGTGGTAAAGAATCTGACTGCCAAGGCAGGAGACACAGGAAGATTCCCCTGGGGAAAGAAATGGCAACCCACTCCAGTATTCTTGCCTGGAGAACCCCATGGACAGAGGAGCCTGCCGGGCTACAGTCCATGGGGTCACAAATAATCAGACCCGACTTAGCAACTGAACAATTGTGATGCTACAGCATTTTGGCTGTTACTCTCAGAGACCCTGAATGCCTGGTGTCCTCAGCGAGGTTCCTGGAGGGCAGTGACAGACTCTCCACTTCCTACAGCAGAGTGTGACTGTACGTGCATTGTTTTGTAGCTAAGTCGTGTCCAACTCTTTGTGACCCCTGGACTGCAGCATACCAGGCTTCCCTGTCCCTCGCTATATCCCGGAGTTTGCCCAAGTTCATGTCCATTGAATCGGTGATGCCATCCAGCCATCTCATCCTCTGTCGCCCTCTTCTCCTCCTGCCTTGAATCTTTCCCAGTACTAGGGTCTTTTCTAACGAGTCAGTTCTTTGTATCAGGTGGCCAAAGTATTGGAGTTTCAGCTTCAGCATCAGTCCTTCCAATGAATATTCAGGACTGATTTCCTTTAGGATGGACTGGTTGGATCTCCGTGCAGTCCAAGGGACTCTCAAGAGTCTTCTCCAACACCACAGTTTGAAAGCATCAATTCTTCAGTGCTCTGCCTTCTTTCTGGTTCAACTCTCACATCTGTATGTGACTAGTGGAAAAGACCATAGCTTTGACTAGATGGACCTTTGTCAACAAGGTCATGTCTCTGCTTTTTAATACACTGTCTAGGTTTGTCATAGCTGAAGGCTCCTTAACGCACACACATAGCTTTGTGTATGCTAGGGAACCCTGGGTTTTTCAAACTCTGCCTCCACAGACTCTCAATGGCTAGCTTAAAGAGCATTTTCTCTCTCAGTTAACACTGGAGTCTGCAGTGGACCCCAGGCTCTATCTGAAGTGCTTGTCACGGTTTGTCTAAGTGCCCACAACAACCTAGGCGGGGGGCATGAACACTATTCTGATTTAGAAACGGAGTGCACAGAGAGGTCAAACATCGTGCCCCAGGTCACACCGCCAGGATGCAGGGGTGCTGAGATTCCACCCGAGGCGCCGGGCCCCAGGCCCTCGCTCCCCTGCTCATTTGTCTTTCCCCAATGTGATCAAACAGTGGTGTCAGCCCAGCACCCTCGGAAACAGTGGACTGTTTGCAATTTTGAGCTTTTCTCCTGTAAATGCCTCTTAAGTCTTCAGTGCTCATGATGGCTCATTGGCAAGACTTCCCAGAGGCAGCACCGTGGATGAATGATCGCGGACCAAACCATACCCGAGACTTAACAGATAGCAGATCCGGCCCAGGCAGGCAGTGTGGGTTTCTGTGAGCAGGGGCTTACTGCATATCACTTAGGTGCTTTTTCTTGCCAATCAAGAGATGGACTTTCTAGATACGAGCATCTCATGGGCAAAAAGAGGATGCTGAAGCTTCCTGTGCCCCCACCTCCAACTTGCATTTCAGGATAATGATCTTGTCCCTGCCCAGCTTCGTTGTCGTGGCCTCTCAGTGACACCTCTGCTTAGCGGCCCCCAGGAGGGGGCATGTCCAAACCAGTGTGATTTTAGACCTGGCTGAGAAATCTCAGGACAGGTTCCACAACCAGATTGTTGTTCAGTCGTTCAGTTGTGCCTGACTCTTTGTGACCCCATGGACTGCAGCACGCCAAGCCTCCCTGTCCTTCACCATCTCCCGGAGCTTGCTCAAACTCATATGCATCAAGTCGGTGATGCCATCCAAGATTTTCTGGGTTCAAATCCCAGTTCTACCACTTGGGTGTGTCCCTGGGCACTCAAGGTTCTCAGTCTCCTCATCTGAAAAGTGGGGACAATCCTGCTTCAACTTTAGAGGGTTGTTGTGAGAATTAAATGATCTAACAGATGTATAGTGCCTGAAATGTACTAAATGCTTTATAAGCATCAGCTATTATTGTTGTCGTTGTTTTCATCATATACTTATTGATTATTGCCAGTTTTGCCTTCCGCAGTTGCAGAGAGCAAATTGGGGTCCCCGAGGAGCTCCATCTCCAGATGGCCCCAAGACTCTAGCTAGGCGTCCCCAGCTGCAGTGGTGCATCCTGATTGGCTTGTGATGGTCTCATTTCCTGTGCCTGTGATTGGTGGAGATATACTTATGTGCCTGGTTCTGACCAATGAGATGGGGAAGTCTGTGTATGCGGGGGATGTGATCCCAGAAAGGCTTTCTCATAGACTTTCTCAAGGCAACAGCCTTTTCTGTCCCCAGGGTCCTCGCCACTCCTTCCCATGACTGCCCATATTGCCTGGAGGTGCCCCAGCCATTCCACAGAGCCAAAGAGAAAGACTGGGCCTTTGATGACATCAAGCCTTTAAGTTACCAGCCCTCAAACAGCCCAATTCATGACTTCATGGCACAAAGTTCATACTTCTTATTGTTTGCACCAGCTTATTTGCAGGCCAAAGGATCCCAACTATATTCCATGGTTGGTCACATATCTTCTTGGGATTAAACCCACCACACCAGAGGAAGGATTTGAGCTCAGCTGTGCATCAGGGAAGACTTCCTAGGGGAGGTGAGGCTGACACAGGATCTAAAAGAACAGGCAAGTGGACAAAGGGGGTAGGACAAAGGGGGTAGGGCAAAGAGCAACATTCCAGGCTGAGAAATAAAGGCCTGAGGCTAGAGACACTATAGGGTGTGTGTATCCATGCAAATAATCTGTGTGGCTGGGAGCCATATGAGATGAGACGGGAATGGTGTGGTGGGCTTTCCAGTGGGCCCTCAGCCAGGCTACAGAACCACAGGCTATCACAGGGCTGAAGGAAAGCTCTCTGGTCAGCCTGGATTTGGCTCACCTCAGGTCTCCCCCTCCAGCCGTGGGCCTAGAATAAATGTACTCAGCCTGCCTTCTGCCCCCTTTTCCAGCCGCACTCAGATGCTGCCCTGATAGTCAGGGCAGGGGCACTGGGCCTTGTTTCTCCAGGTGTGATTCAGTCTGCCGAGCTTCTTCCAGCCCCCAAGGCTCTCAGAAAAGACTCCAGCTGGAATCTGGGTCACTCTGCACGAGCCGGACATCCATCAAGCAAGCAGTTACTAAGTGCCTACAAAGCAGAGTGCTAAGCACAGTAGAGAAAGGACCTGGTTCAGATCCCAGTTCTGTTTCTTCTGTGACCTTGAGCAGGCTGCTTTACTTCTCCAAACCCGGTGTCTTCACCTCTTTGGAACACATGGTAAAAACAATGGTGCTAAGTCGCTTTAGTTGTGTCCGACTTTCTGCAACCCCATGGACTGTGGCCCACCAGGCTCCTCTGTTCCTGGGGATTCTCCAGGTAAGGATACTGGAGTGGGTTGCTGTGCCCTCCTTGAGGGGGCCTTCCCAACCTAGGGAACAAACCCGTCTCTCACGTCTCCTGCATTGGCAGGTGTAGTTCTGGTTTCTCTGGTACTGGCAGTGGGGTGGGAGAGAAGAAAAAGATAAAAAGATGCACAAAAAGCTTCTTGAAAGTAAGGTTTATAAACTAGGCGGTGGGAGAGTAAGACAAGCAAATGATATGCTCCTATGGACAAAATTTGAGAGGTGATGGTTACAGGGCGGAAGCAGAATGTCTAGATTCGGGGGTGATGAGGGACAAGCATTCCTAGCAGAAGATTAGGCAGGGTGGAAGGGATGTTCCTAAAGCTTTAGAACAGTATGCTGCAAATACATGGGCTGGATATAACTGTTGAATATAGGTGTCACTGAACCTGTAATAGCAGATTTCTGAACTTGAGCCAGAAAGATGCTGATTCAAATTCAGGCTCTACACTGACAGTGTAACCTTGAATGAGTCACTTAACATCTGAGCCTCAGACTCCTTCCTTGCAAAGCAGGTGTAAAACCTAATTCAGAGAGTCGTGTACCCAATCACTCAGTTGTGTCTGACTCTGCGACGCCATGGACTGCAGCCCGCCAGGCTCCTCTCTCCCTGGGACTGTCTGGGCAAAAGTACTGAAGGGGGTTGCCATTTCCTCCTCCAGGGGATCTTTCCAAACCAAGGATTGAAACCACCCTGCATTGGCAGGCAGATTCTTTACCCCTGAGCCACCTGGGAAGCCCCAGTTCGAAGAGCTGTACTGTGGTATATGCAGGATCCTGAACCAGGATCTGGCTAATTCCCACTTTAATGCCCTAAGATGCACTGCCACCTCCTTCAGGAAGTCCTGCAGGCTCTCTCAGGTCATCCCCCAGATCCAGCTGCTAGCCCCGAGACACTCCCCTCTCTGCTGTGAAGGCCTCTTCTTTCTCTCTCACCAGGCTTGGGGCTTTGAAGAGGAAGAGGCAGGGATCTCAGCATCTCTTGAACCCAGCTGCACCCCCACAGGGAGTGGGCATCTAGTGATGCCACATCCCTCCCAAGCCTCCACGCAGGTAGACATGAGAGGGAGGAAGTGACTAAGTCTGCTGGGGGTGGAGGGAAGCAGGGTTCAGGAAAGTTTTGGGTGATAACACTAGATCTTGAGGGTTCAACAGGAATTTACTGGTGGGAGGAGGGGGTTTCAGGCAGAGAACTAAAGCAGGGAGGTGTGAGTGGAAGTAAATTGTGGGTCAAACAGTTGTGCCAGAAAATGTCTAACTAAAGATGAGAATTCTGAATTCAGATCCCAGAGGGTCTCAGATGCCACGCCAAGGATTTGCCCTTCAGGGAGTGACCGAAAACTTGTTAACAGGCAACACAGTGACAAAAATGACAAGGCTCTGGGCCACCACTTGGGGGCAGATACTGATGGACGAATCAAAAAAGGACCAAAAGTTCTACCTGGATGATTGACTGTTGAAAATTGCTCCAATAATACATCCACACCCTGCTCCCCCTTATACTTGCAGAAAAGCCAATTTCCACAATCATTCCACCCTACACCCCGTAGCAGCTCTGTGAAACCTATGGGGCCGAGCGGTGCTATCTTCATTACAGATGGACAAAGTGAGAATCAGAGAAGGAAATGGATCTTGCCACGGTCACAGGGGCAATGAAGGGGCTCGTCACAACCTGAAGTCAGCAACCTGGCCCTGCCTGGGAGGCAGGCCTCTGGCCATTGGACAAATGTGCTCAGCACCTTCTAGAGCCAGATCTTGGAGACAGGGAGATGACCTTTGACCTCTGAGTCATCTTGAGACTGGACTGATCACCTGGGCTTCTTGCAGGAGAGGGAGAAGCAGGACCCACTGAGCGGTGAGGTTTCTGTGGTCCAGACAGGTCAGCAGGGGCTCACCCCCACGACGGGCCTATCTATGTGACCTCCAAACTGGACCCTGGGATGGGGGCTGGAAGGTGGCCAATCCCCCCACAAAGGGAATGGGACAGAGGGAGTGGCCCTTGGCTGCCTTTCTAAGAAGCCCCCAAATGTCCCCTCCTGTCAGCACCCAGGCCCCCGCACGGCAGCAGCCTGACTCATCATCCTGGTCTTTTGAATGGTAGCCGAGAAATCAGCCAGGGGGGCTGCCTGGGGCTGACGGCCAAGGGTTGGAAAAACAAGGCCGCTCTCTCTTACCTCCAGCCTTGGAATTTCAAGACAGGCTGGGGGTGGGGAGCAGAGGGCAGGTAGGTGCAGGAGGGGTGGGTATCAAGAGGGGGAGGAGGCTGGGGTGGGGGGCCAAAAGGGGTGGGGAGAGGTTCAGAATCGGAGCTGGTGGCTTTTGTTTTCAAATGACCTGTTTAATAATTACCTTTGCAATGAAAGGAGCCAGGGCCCAGGGAAGGTGAGCATTCAACCCTCCATACCCCACCAGGCAGCCGGGCAGCCAGAGAAGAAAGTAAACAAGATGCCACTGGCTCTCTGCTCCATCTCGCAAACAATGGCGGGACTGAGCTGCCGGCTCACACACACACATCAAAGTGAGATTTCTAGGCAAGAACTTTAACAGGCAGATAAGAGGCTCGGATTGAATTCCCCCCCCACACCCCGGGAGCTCCCCCTGAGCTTGCGTCCAAGGGGTAGCCTAGGGGCTCCCGTCATTTTAAGTTAACCTTGATCTGTAATTTATTCATTCATTTTGCAGAGAAGAACTACCTCCGTCTCAACCCCCGAAAAGCCTAGCCAGCAACAACTTCATCCCTTTAAACAGTCACAATGGTGGACAAACAAGGGATTTAAGTTACAGCGGCTAGCTAGCACTTACACTCCGGCTCCTTAAAAAAACATCATCCTAATCCAAGCCCCGGCCGGGGCTCACGAAGTCAGACCCTGACCGGCAGTGGGAAAAATCCAACTTGGGTTTTTTTTTTCAACCTCCCAAGGCCTTCAACTATTTTTCCCCCTGCAGCATCCAAGCCCAGCCTCAAGGCAGAGCCGTAAACACGCCTGCTCCTCCCCCTTCCACGGTTCGGCAAAACAGCCCCCCCCCCCCCCTTCCCGGACCCGGAGAGAAAGAACCACAGCGACCCTCACCCGCAGCCCCCCTCCCCTCCCCTCCCCCAGCCTCCGGCGCCGTCCGCAATCGTCGCAGGCACCTTGAGATAAACACCCACTAATGATTTTATGATTTTTCTGCTCTGGGTAGCCGCGCTCAGCAGAATCCCTTCCCCCGCCCTGGCGACGGGGGCCGGCCCAACGGAGGGATTGGGGGATGGAGGGGGGGGCGTTAGTTTTTTTTTTTTTTAACACGGCCGCGAGTCCACACCTGTTTTTCATTCATTCATTCGTTCGTTCATTCATTCATTAACGGATTCGTCACAGCTGCCTGCCTGGCCCTCTGGATCTCGGGGAGAGGATGGGAAGGGGGCTGAGATGGGGGGAGACAGCGGCAGGGGTGCATCTCGTGTGTGTGCGTTGGAGGGGGGGGTGGCTCGGGGTGGAAGGACCCAGTTGGAGGGCAGATCGGGTGGCTTTGTCAAACACAGGACGAGCGATGCGGCGGGGGCGGGGCGGGGGCGCTCCCCGGGGTTCGAAGTTGTTTTCCGAGCCGCGGCGGCGAGGACAGCCGCCCGGGTGCGCCTCTTTGTCTCTCCCCGGCCGGCGCCGCGTCCCCGCGCGCTCACCTGGTCTTGGAGGACAGGAAGGCAAGTTTGATCAGGCCGTAGGTAAAGAGCGGGATACTCTCCTTGGCGACGCTGGCAACTTGCAGCCGGTGCTCCAGGATGTGGAGTTCCATCGTCCGCCCGCGCTCCGCGGCGGCTCATCCGCGGGGGGCGAGCCGCGGCCCCCGCCCCCCTGCGCGCGCCCAGCCGGCACCGGAGCGCCGCGGGCAGGCGGCCGGGGGGACCGGGAGCTCGACGCCGGGCGGGCCGGGACAGACAAAGTGGGAGGCCCGCCGAGCCGCGAAGGGGGCTGCGGGCGTCGGGCAGGCGGCGGGCGAGGGCGGCAGCGCTGGCGGAGCAGCGGCGCGCGGCGCCCGGCGCGGAGAGCAGCTGGTGTTCGCTGTAACAAACAACTTGCCACTCAAACGCCGGCCCGCTGGGCATGCGCGGCCGCCGCGGGGCGTGTCGGGACTTGTAGTCCCGCGGCCGGGGCGCCGGCGGCTGCTGATGTCAGGGGGCCGGGCGGCCGTGTTAGGGGCCGGCCCGGTGCTGGGGAAGGCGCGGGGGCGGGGGGTGGCCTGAGGGGCGGGTGGAAATTGCTGGAGCGCGGGTCCTCGCGCGCTCACGGGGAGGCAGAGGGCAAAAACGGGGGCCTTTGGAGCCGGCCTGGGCCGGAGTGCAAACTCTGTCCCTCCGAGCTCGGGACTTGGCGCTTTTGGGTGCAAAGCGAGTGGCCCACAGAATTCCCGCTCTTGAGGAGGCCCGAGTCTGGGAGGGGAGAGATTTGGAGAAACCGGTAATTACAGTGCAGAGAAGCAAAGCAAAATAAATAAAGCGTTGGGGGGAGGCGGTGTGTGCTGGGGACGGAGATGGGGCTTTAGTGGGGTTTCCTGGAGGAGGGAACATCCAGGCTGGGTTCTGAAGGATGAACTGGAGCTCGCTGAGGAGGGGGAGGGGCACGCGGGGATGGAGGCGGCCGGCGGCCTTCCAGGCAGAAGGAACAGCGTGTCCAGAGGCACAGAAGCGTGAAAGCCCCCACGGATCCGTGTTTGGCTTTGCTGGAGCGGAAAATGTGAGGGAGGAGAGGCCAGAGATAAGGCAGGCGCAGTCACCAGGAGCCAGGTCGAGAGGGTCATGTGTGCAGAACTAATGAGGTGGCCGTTTATCCGGCGGGACAGAGGGTGAGGGGGCTGCGAATGAGGGAAGAGTCTGAAATACACCCCCAAGGGCTTCCCACCCCAGGCCGGCATGTCCCCGACTAACGTCCTGCCACGGCTCCCCCTTAATGGCCTATTGGAATTTTGAAATTTTCTAGGTTAAAGTTACTGGTGCTTTGCTCTTGGGCAGAGTATTTTGGGGAAGTGATGGATTAGGTTTACCTGCTGGGGCTGCCTGGGAACTTTCTTTCTGGGGAAGATTCTGACCATGCCCTACCTCCATTCCTCAACCCACCTCTGAGGTGGGGGGACATATGGGCTACCTTGTTTCCACAAAGGGGCTCAAAGGCTGCAATCTGGTGGCTGTTAAAGCATCTTGACCCCCTTACCACTTTACTTTCACTCAAGAATTTATCTGCCTCTAATGAAGAATATTCTTTTTGTTTTGTTTTGCTTGTCTGTCTCCCTCTTCTAGAATCTCAGCTCTGTGAAGGCAGTGGGCTTTGTCCTCTTGCTGTATTCCCAGTGCCTGAAATGTGGCTGGCAGGTGAGAGACATGTATTCAATATTCATGGGATGTATAAATGCATACATCTCTTCCTTTAGCACAGAGAGACTTAGAAGGCCCAAACAGAAATGTATTCAGGGGCCAAGCAAGTGTGAAGGTGAATTGAGCAGTTGGGTATCAGACAGTTGGGAAATGGTACAGGGGAAGGGAGGCTTGACTGAAGGCCTAAAATTCTTAAAGGAAAGCAACCCAAGAGGTGAAACCAAACAAGGCTAAAGGCAGAATTTGGTCAGTTTTCTGACTTGTGCTCTGGATGGCCTTGGTCAGCATTTTTTAATTTGTAATTTATGATCCATGAGTGGGTGGTGAAATCAATTTAGCAGGGCGTGACTAGTATTCAAAAAGAAAATTGAATAGAAAATGACACAGAACTTTGCACATAGAACAGGTTATCTATTACTGTGATCTTTTCTGTGTTTCAGGAAACTTCCATCTTGGCTACGTGTGTACATGTGTGCACACCCGCCTCCATGTGCATCTGTGAGCATACGTGCACTGGATCTTGATGCAAAGGTATTTCTCTGTGTCTTGGGTCAAAAACAATTTGAAAACCCTTGCCTTTCTAAGCCAGGCTGTTGTGAAGTTTGCAAATTTAGAGCACATTGGTTGGATTTACAGAATTGCTTTCACTGAGCTGTATTTGGTGCTTAAGTTTTGAGACACTGACACCTGAAATGATCGTTGGGAATTTGAGGAAACTGACCTCTAGGTTGTCAGATCGAGAGGATGGTTTCAGGCTGGGCCTAGGGTGAGACATTCACTCTCAAGGTCATGCCTGTCTTGGCTCTGCACGTTCTTGTGGAATTCACTTCTCTCTTGCTCCCGTAGCTTTGCACCCTTCTGGTTCTTTCTTGGTTTTCCTGGTTTTTCCCTCTTTGGTTTCTTTTCCGTCCAATCCTAAAATATGTGGAGGCCCACCTGGTGTTCCTTCCTGTAGTGTGTTTTTACAGCAGTGGCTGCCAGTGAATCTTGTCTCCTGCTAAGGTATCCCACATTGATTTTGGCCTTGTGACTTTCTTTGGCCAATAAGGTCTTAGCTCGGTAGTACACATACTTGGTAACTCTTGTGCATTGATGCTTGTCTGCTTGGTGGCTCCCCTGAGTCCACGACGCTGTGAAGAAGCCTAAGTAAAAGTTCACGTGGAAAGAGAGGCCAGGTGTTCCAGCTGTTGCTGCTGAGCCCCATCCTCTGCTGACAGCTGGCATCAACCAGACACGTGAGTGAGCTGATCTTGGACCTTCTAGCTCACTATCCAGACACATGCAGCCACATGAGTGAGCCAGGTGAAGCCAGAAGAGGAACTACCCAACCAATCTATAGAGCAATAATAAATTCAGCTGACCCTTGAACAGCTGGGTTTAAACTGCTCAGGTCCATTTATACATTGTTTTTTTCAATAGTGAATAACGCAGTGCCTTAAGATCCATGGTTGTTTGAATCTGTGGATGTGGAGCCATGGATACTGAGGAACCACATATATGGAAGGTCATTTATCAATTATAAGCAGAAAGTTCCCTAAGAATCTGCCTTGCAGGAGATGTGGGTTCAGTCCCTGGTTGGGGAACTGTTAGTAAGATCCCACATGCTGTGGAGCAACTAAGCCTGCTCACTGCAGCTATTGAGCCCAGGCGCCTCAAAGAAAGATACTTTATTGTGCCACTAAGACCTGATGCAGTCAAATAAAAATAAATATTAAAAAAAATCATAAGCAGATTTTCAACTGATGGAGGATCAGCATTCCTAATCCCCACCTTGTTCAAGGGTCCACTGTAGTTATTTTTAGCCACTAAGATTTGGAATGATTTATTATGCAGAAATAGCTAGCTGATATTTTCCCTCACCCCTTATCTTCTCTCAAGATAAGAGAGTGGACTCAACCTCTGACTTCTGATATGTTCAGTTCAGTTGCTCAGTCGTGTCTGACTTTTTGCGACCCCATGAATCGCAGCATGCCAGGCCTCCCTGTCCATCACCAACTCCCAGAATTCACTCAAACTCATGTCCATCGAGTCCGTGATGCCATCCAGCCATCTCATCCTCTGTTGTCCCCTTTTCCTCCTGCCCCCAATCCCTCCCAGCATCAGAGTCTTTTCCAATGAGTCAACTCTTCACATGAGGTGGCCAAAGTACTGGAGTTTCAGCTTTAGCATCATTCCTTCCAAAGAACATCCAGGGCTGATCTCCTTCAGAATGGACTGGTTGAATCTCCTTGCAGTCCAAGGGACTCTCAAGAGTCTTCTCCAACACCACAGTTCAAAAGCATCAATTCTTTGGCACTCAGCCTTCTTCACAGTCCAACTCTCACATCCATACATGACCACTGGAAAAACTGTAGCCTTGACTAGATGGACCTTTGTTGGCAAAGTAATGTTGAAGGCCCCTAAATTGACAGTTCTAGCCCAGAACATGTTCCTGAAGCCCTGATTCACATATTTAACTTGCTGATGGTTGGGGATGTGTGTGTATGCGTGCTCAGTTATGTCTGACTCTCGTGACCCCATGGGCTGTAGCCCGCTAGGCTCCTCTGTCCATGGGATTTCCCAGGCAAGAATACTGGAGTGGGTTGCCATTTCCTTCTCCAGGGGATCCTCCCAACCCAGAGACTAATCCTAAGTTTCTTGTGTCTCCTGCATTGGCAAGCGGGTTCTTTACTGCTGTGCGACCAGGGAAGCCCGGTGATTGGTTATGTCCACCTAAAGGTTCACAGGCTTGGGCAGCTCAGCCTGTTCACACCTTACCTCATCATCTAACCCAGGTATCTCCAACTTCTGGATCTAATGTCTTATGATCTGAGGTAGAGCTGATGTAATAAATAATAGAAATAAAGTGCAAAGTCAATGTAATGTGCTTGAATCATCCCCAAACCACCAACCCCACCACCGCCCCCTAGTCCATGGAAAAATTGCCTTCCACGAAACCAGTCCCTGGTGCCAAAAAGGTTGGGGACCGCTGATCTAACCCACCCCAGACCTTCTCTTCCTCTCGTAATCTGTCTCGGTTGATGCCATTGTTGCCAATCCCTGGAGTTACCGGCCTGGTCTGGCAGGTTGTGTTTCCCAAGGTGGTCTCTAGACCTTTCATTCTGCGTGCTCTCCTGGCCACGTGACATTGATCATCGCCTCATTAGGTGGTGTGTCGTTGTTCCCTTGTCTTGAGTCTGTGACTGCAGAGGAAATGACACCACCTGTGACTTCTAAAACTAGCTCATACCTGGTCATCCTGTGTCCACCCGGTCCCCTTGGGACACTCTGAAACCATATGCCGTGCTGTGAAGAAGCACAGGCTCCTTGGATGGCTCACAGGTGGAAATTCGTATTGGCTTGTTAGGTCTGCAGAACGCAGACCGGGGGCCTTAAACAACAGAAGTGTGTTGTTTCACAATTCCGGGCGCTGGAAGCTCAAGACCCAGGGTGTGTTTCTTCTGAAGCCTTTCTCCTGGGTTTGTAGATGGCCACCTTCTCCCGGGTGTCCTCCTGTGGTCTTCCTTCTAATTTCCTGCTCTCATGAGGACACGGATGATATTAACTAGAGCCCACCGTAATGACCTCGTTTTAACTTAATTACCTCTTTAAAGACCCTTCCTCCGAATACAGTCATGTTCTAAAGTAGTTGGGGTTAAGACTTCCACATATGAATTGTGAGGCATGGTGGACACGCTTCGGCCCATAGCAGTGTTCCGGCTTCCCCAGTGGCTCAGCGAGTAAAGAGTCCACTGGCAATGCAGGAGATGTAGGAGACACGGGTTTGACCCCCGTGTTGGGAAGATCCCCTGGAGGAGGGAATGGCAACCCACGTCAACTCACCTGAAATATGCCATGGACAGAGGAGCCTGGTGAGCTACCGTCCATGAGTTGCAAAGAGTCAGACACAGCGGAGCGACTAAGCATAGCACAGTGTTCCAGCCAACAGCCCCAGTGGATAACAGAAACCTCAGGGCAGATCTGACAGCCCCCAGGCCTGGGGAGGGAGGCTTCACCCGAGATGAACGAGAGACGCTGAGGAAGAATCCCTTAGCTGAGCCTGATCCCCCACTCGGACCACAGAAGTCAATAATTAGATAATTATAGTTGTTCTAAACCACTGTATTTAATAGCAGTAGATTATTGGAATATTCTAGAATCAGTCTGGTCGCTGGTGGTGATGGTGGATGAGGGCAGGGGGAGCTGACCAGGGAATTATCCTGGATTGGTCCCTCTCACTGCCCCGCGCCGCCACCCCCAACCACCATCTAAAACAGGTCTTGATTTTATTTACTGCATACCTCTGTAATCCAGCTGTCTCCGCCTTGCCCATCATGTTCCCATGTCCTAGATCGTTGCAATGGCTTCCTAATGTCCATCACATCCTCCTTGTGTTGCCTAATACATGTTCTATGATGTGGGCCTCCCACCTGTAACTCTTGTAGGGACCACAGCTCTCCTAAGAAAGCTGAGCTCTGATCCTCCATAGTTGGTCTTATGGGAAGGAAGAGGCTTTCACGCTAGTAGACCCATCCTCTCCAGTATGGTAGACATTGGCCGTACATGGCCGTTGAATACTTGAAACTGGAGCTAGTGCCATGAGAAATGGAAGCTTTAATTCTACTTCATTTTAATTAATTTAAAATAAAAAAAATGATGATTTAGTTATTGGGAAACATTGACGTATGTTTGGAAGAGGCTGCCCAGCTGTCCTGGTTTTCCTGGAAGTGGGTTTTCAGGTTGTGGAACTCTTGAGTTTTAAGACCAGGACTTGTGGACTTCCCTGGCAGTCCAGTGGTTAAGACTCCAAGCTTCCACTGCAGAGGGTACAGGTTCAATTCTTGGTCTGAGAACTAAGATCCCACATGTCATGCAGCATGGCCAAAAAAAAAAAACAAACCCGGAAAAGCAGGACTTGAGTAAGCGAGGATGACTTGGTGATACTGCTTTGAAACAGCTTGGTTATGGACATCTGTGAAATCCAAATTCAGCTCGAGTATCATGGATGAGAATTTAGCAGCTGGATGGAGATGTGCCATAAATGTCAAATACACCCTAGCTTTCAAAGACTTGGTATAGAAAAAAAAAATCTTCTTAATAATTTCTTATATTGATTACCTATTGAAAGATAATATTTGGGATGTTGAGTTAAATAGAATGTATACTAAAATTCCATCTGTTTCTTCTATACTTTTTAAAATTTGAAGTCATGTATGGCTTGCATTATATTTTTATCTAGCCCTGCCCTTGAATAGTAGCTCTCAAACTGTGGTTGGTGTCAGAATCACTGGGGCACCTGGTAAAGATACCCGGGCCCAGGCCTTGCCCTGCTTGGGGAGCCTGGGCCCCTGTTCTTTATCAGCTTTCCTGGTCTCAGTCACATTGCTGTGGTGGTGTGTGGTGTGGGAATATAGATGCCAGCAACCCCTTTCTTCTTAAGTCTGGGGTCTCTGTACCCAGGAAAACAATGCCCCAGGAGAGGCATGGTCCTCAGTCTGCCTGGCTAAGGCCTAGCCTGGGCTTTACCAGCACGAGCTGCTCAGATGGCATAGAAGTAGAAAAGGAAGAGAGGGAGGGGAGGGCCAGGAGAACTAAGGGGGCATCTTTTTCTGGGGCTTTGGTTCTTTCTGGATCCTTCCTTAGTCCCTAGGGGAGCTGACCTTGAATTTCCTCCCCTGGGTTTGACAAACAATACCAAGGGTCATGGGGAGTCATTGAACGTTCTTGAGCAGGGGAGGAGCCCAATGAAATGGATATCTTTCCGAGGGAGCCCAGGCCTCCACCACCTCCTTTTTGTACCCTTCACCACAGGGCTGCAGGAAGAAGAGATTTCTCTGATTCTTTGCTGGAGAGTCCCTTCCCGCATGCTCGCCTTCACCCCCACGGAAAAGGATTGTGTGCTTATTTGCTCGGTTATGTACGACTCTGCAATCCCATGGACTGTAACCCACCAGGCTTCTTTGTCCATGGAGATTCTCCAGGCAAGAATACAGGAGTAGGTTGTCATGCCCTCCTCCAGGAGATCTTCCCAACCCAGGGATTAAACCCAGGTCTCCTACATTGCAGGCGGATTCTTTACTGGCTGAGCCACCAGGGAAGGGAAAGGATTACTGGTCCCCAGAGTGCAGTGGACTGAGTTCACATGTGAACTGTCGCAGCTTAGTCCCCATCAGCCATTATCCTCATCTCGGGCACAGGCTCTTCTTCCTTCATGCTCCCAGGCCTGCCCAGCCTTGCCAGGATCCCCCAGAGACCAGGTGCTGGCCTCTCTGCTGCAAATCCATACTTAGACGCCAGGCATCACTTGACCCCACAGAGGGAGAGAGTGTGGGGTGTGGGAAACAGCCAGCCAAGCGTCACTGCATCCTTGAGAAGCAGGCCTGGGCTGAGTTTGGCCTCTATCACATTCTGTGCTGTGCAGATTACATCTTTCTCTGCTTTGGTTTCCTTATCTATAAAATGGGCACGATGGTGCCTCTCTCACAGAGCATGCTCGTGCAGGGATGAAAGGAGACAATGCCTTTGGGAAAACACCCAGCGCTGCTCCTGGCGCTTGGTAGACACTCATACATCAAATATTTGTTGAATGAATGAATGAGTGAGTGTGTGGATGGGCACATTGGCAGTCTGGCCTGAAGGGCAGCCCCCCTCTGTAGTTTGCAATCTACTCCCTCCTGGCTTGTGGCTCCCCTCAGTGAGGGAGGAAAGGAGGGAAATGGGTGTGTCTAGGGCTTCCCCTCGATGCCTGTGTGTGCTCATCGCAGCTGATTCCCAGAACAGGTAGGGATTCATATGCTCGTTTTGCAGATGGGGAGACTGAGGCTAGGGGAAGGTCAAGAGGAGCCGACTGTGGACACAACTTTTCTTGGGTCTCCCAAGGGCCTGTACCAGGGCTGAGCACATCGTGCTGCTTAAGGAATGCCAATTGGTTGAGTTGGTGAGTGAACATCAGGCCCCGAGGTGACAGGAGAAGCCCCATCCTCTTTATTGTGACATCCCTGGGCAGGGCAAGAGGCAAGGAGTCTTTCTCTCATGCTCTGTCTTGGATTATTTCCTTCCATACCCTCTTCCTGCCTCCTCTCCTTCTACTTCTCAGTCTGTGCTCTTTCAGCAATTTTTCCCCCCTTTTCTTTCTTCCTCCCCTCCTCCCTTCTTTCATCTGTGCTTAAGGCTGGCCTTACTGCAGCTCTTTGATATCCTGGGAACTGATTTGAAAAGCATCAGGGCCTGAGATTCTGAAGGTGTGAC
Source organism: Oryx dammah (assembly GCF_014754425.2). NCBI lineage: Eukaryota > Metazoa > Chordata > Mammalia > Artiodactyla > Bovidae > Oryx > Oryx dammah. The sequence continues at coordinate 189,459,569 of NW_024070186.1, read as the reverse complement.
TTGGGGCAGATTGTGCATCAGTTTTATGATCCCTAAAATGCAAGTGTCTGGATGGCTGCTTCCCAGGAAGGTGAGCTGTTGTTCATTAAGTCATTGGGATGGGAGAGCCATAGCTGAGTCCTGTGGAACTAAGAAACTCTGGGGTGATGTGTGGCCTTCCCCGAGGTGGTGTTCCTTCAAGGCTTGTGGAGTAACTCAGGATGCACATGTGGTGACTGACCAGTGGGAGAGGCCTGGGGGTCCTGGGTGACCTCTGATCCAGAGCAGTTCCAGAATTCCTTCTTGGCAGGTGCCAGGAGAGGGAGCTGTACCTGGGGCGTCTTTTTGCACATCGCAAAGGTGATTTGCTCTCTTGGGAGGGAATCTGATCTCTAACATCCTTTGTGAAGATGCAGAAACATCTGCAGTGGACACTGCTGGGATTGCTCATGAGATATTAGTCTCGTCTCAGTGAAGAGAGCAATTTATCAGAGGCCATTCCTTCCAGCGATGAAGAACCTTTCAGAACTTGATTGCACTTAATGCATCAGCCTTTCCAAAGTGTTTTATTCCACCCTCAAATGAGATAATGAAGCCCTTTAATTTACTGTTCAACTCCCGCACAGAGTGAGTGGGTCAGGCCCGAGGAGACAGAGAGCTGGACCCTGGCTCAAGAGGCCAAGCACACCCAGGGTGTCGTCAGCCTGGAACTGCCCGTCTCCTGGTGGGAGCTGGCACGGAGTCCCAGGCAGCCCAGAGTAAATTCCAGTCTGGTGGCTTCCTTCCTCTGCTTTACTTCACAAATGACTCCCCAAGCAAGTCACTTACTCTCTTGAAGCCTCAGTTTCGTCTTCTGTAAACTTAGGATGGTTGATGACACTGGTGTGGCAGGGTGTGGAAAGGATTAGGGGTGATGTGGCTAAGGGGGCAGTGCCTGTCACTGGATAGATCCTCAATACATAGCAACTGTCACTGGGTAGTGAGACTAAGCTCTCCTCAATACATAGCAACTGTCACTGGGTAGTGAGACTGAGCTCGGAGACCTCAGAGGAAGTCGTTCTTGCTCCTGGTCATGGGGGACACTCTCATCCATGGCTCTGCCCTGGAGTTGCCATTGGCACCAAGTAAACCAGCCTTCAAGGCCTTCACCTCCCACTTCTCTGCCCATCTCATCCTGACCATTTCAGTGGAGCTAGCCCCCTCAGACAGTAAATGATGGATGGAGCTAGCCCACTCAGACAGTAGATGATGGATGAATGGCTGTAAAAATCCAGCCATGGGCAGCATCGGAGCCCAAGCTGGACCTTGCCCAAGCCCCCTTCAGCCTCCCATTTGGACCTGGGAGCTTCTCGACCTCCCCTCCCCTGGCTCTCACTCCCTATTGGACAAGAGTATTCTGACATATGTGATGGTGCAAGTTTGGGTAAATTTAAGGGGCCTCATTAGATTTGTGTTGATTACAATACTCTCCTCTAAAAGCAATAACGTTTCTTGCTCTAACAATATCAGCCTTCCTAGGTGTCTCAGTGGTAGCAAATCTACCTGCCAATGCAGGAGATGGAGGGAAGATCCCCTGGATGAGGGCATGGCAATGCACTCCACTGTTCTTGCCTGAAAAATCCCATGGACAGAGGAAACTGTCAGGTTACAGTCCATGGGGTCGCAAAGAATTGGACCCAACTGAGCAAGCGTGTGTTGCATACACACACACACACACACACATACACACACACACACACACACACACACACACAATATCAGTATATTATGATACTTTTCCAAGGATGGAAGTAAAGCATCTTGAGAAAGGGGTGTGTTTTCTAATTTGCTCACAGGTCGGTACAGATGAATGGCTTACTCTTCCTTCCTCCACTGCTTCAGTGACCTTCCCGGGCTCAACCCCACATCCCCTTATGGCAGGATTCTGGCGTTTGTCCTCTGTTTCTGCTCTGGCCTGGAGGGACCAGCCAGGACTTGCACTGTTGGCTTCATCTCAGGCAGATTCCTGACTGGCTCTTGTCGCCTTGGATCCTGACCCCAGAATGACTCCTATCGACATCTTCTCCTCCCTCAACTAAGACCCAGTGCCGCCAAATAAATAAATAAATATTTTTTAAAAAGTATTTCTTCGACTTATTTCCGTCCTCTTCTAATGGGACTTCTCTGCCTTTCAAAGTTTCTGCTATTTATTTCCAGGAGCCCCAGGGGTGTCTCACTAGTGCTCACAAACATTTTTCTGCTACATTTTATTGCCATTTTCCTCCTCTTGTGATTGATTTGTAAGCTGGGATGGTTGCTCTCAGGGTTTCTGCTGTCTTCTCCCATCGCTGTAACTCCTTGGAAAGCTGAAGACCTCTCCAGGATGAAAGCTGCCTTGGACACACCCCTCTGAGCTGCCCCCATCACCCTAAAATGACTTTCCTTTCCCTTCCAGGCTTGCCGTTTCATGGTCACACAGCTACAAAATATGCCGTTATCTCTTAGTACTGTGCAGACTGTATTCCCCCCAAAATGGTACCAACAATGACTCCCCATCTTCACATGGTCTTCATACAATGGGACTTTGACACCCCTTCTTGGATCGGGATGGATTTGTGACTATGGCCGAAAACACAGAGGGTCATAAAGAGTGATGTAGCTTCAGCTAGCTTGCTTGGGATGCTTGCTCAGGGGACCCAGCCACCATGCTGTGAGGAAGCCCAAATCGTATCCACCTTCCAGCCAGGTGAGTGGTGCTATCTTGAAAAAGTGGATGGTCCAGCCTTAGTCAGCCATCCTGGCCCATGCCACCTGGAGCAGAGATGAGCTGTCGCCACTGAGCCTTGCCCAGACTGTGGATTCATGAGTAGAATGAGTGTTGTTTGAAGCCACCAAGTCTGACGTTTTGTTGCACTGCTGTGCAACAGACACAGGGCTTCTCCAGTTTCCAGTATTCTTCCCTGGGACCCAGACCTGGAGCCACGGGGCTGAGCCCAGGGCCAGCCTGAAGGACTGATCTGGCCCCACCCACTTGGGAATTACATTTCCCTTTCCTCAGGTTGAGCCTGTTCCTGGGAAGCTCTTGAGTCCTCTCAAAGACTGACCCATGGGGGCAACTGGCCCTCTGGAATTGACTGAAAATGAAAGTCGCTCAGTCGTGTCTGACTCTTTGCGACCCCATGGACTATACAGTCCATGGAATTCTCCAGGCCAGAATACTAGAGTGGGTAGCCTTTCCCTTCTCCAGGGCTGGATCTTCCCAACCCAAGGATCGAACCTAGGTCTCCTGCATTGCAGGCAGATTCTTTACCAACTGAGCTATCAGGGAACTGGACATCCTTAAATCCTGGAGGGCCAGAGTTTAGATTAAAACCAAGACATCTCCTTCACTTCCTTCTTATCCTCCATTCCTAATCACAATCTCAGTTATTTTATGAGAGGGAAACTGAGGCTCAGAGAAGTTGAATCACTCTCCTCAGGCAGTACAGCCGGTAAGTGGGAGACTGAGATTTGGACGCACGTCTGTCTGCCTCTCCACTTCCCTGGGGACTGCTTCTCTGTGTTGTGTGCAGAGGCTGATGCTTCACAGGGGCCCCTTGTGTCTCCCTAAGGCCCTAAGCTACTTTATCACCCTCTTTACAGACGGCCCTCAAAAAAGATGTATGTTCAGATGGCTAATAAACATATGAAAGGCACTCAACCTCATTTGTAACTAGGAGATGCAAATAAAAATTCCAAGCTGGTGTCCCAGTGGTTAGGATACTGTGCTCTCAACTGCCAGGGGTGTGGGTTCAATCCCTGCTCAGGGAACTAAGATCCTATAAGCCACGTAGCACGGCCAAACAATGCCCCCCCAAACAAAACAGCAACAACAAAAGCAATCCAAGCATACCCCTACTGTGATAGAATGCAAAAGCGCATCTCTCAGACCACCTCCCATGGACTTGCAGCCCAGCAGTCATTTTGGCCAACTCGGGTCGTTCCAGCTTTGGTGCACCCTCTGGATTCAGTGGGGGCTCACTTTCTCCTTCTGCTTGCACCTGCTTCCTTCCCGACCACAAGTGTTGATCTCAAGAGCACTTCTTAATAAACATCCTGGGTGCTAAACTCCATCTCTGTTTCCAGGGGAACCTTATCAGTGACAACTACACATCCACTAGAATGGCTGAAAGATTTTGAAAAAAAAAAAAAAAACCTGAATCCTGTTTTTCATGTTTTTGAAACATTATAGACTGGAAACAGACTCACGCATATATGGCCAGTTGATTTTTGACAAAGGTGCAATGGCAATTTAATGGAGAGAGGATAATCATTTCAACAAATGGTGCTGGAGTAACTGGACAGCCATATGAGAAAACAAAAAGCAAGCAAAAGAAAAAAAAAAAAGCCTTGATTACCTGTACCTCACAGCTTATACAAAAATCAACTCAAAATGGATCATAGACCTAAAAGCAAAACTTAAAATACTCCCCAGAAGGAAACATAGGAGAAAAATCATTGTGACTTCAGGTTAGGCAAAATTTTTCTTGGTTAGGCAAAATTTTTCTTAGTTATAGCTTCTTTATCCATGAGCTATAAAAGAAAAATATGGTAAATTAGATTTCATTGAAATTAAAAACATCTGATTTTGAAAAGACATTCTTATGAAAATGTAAAGACAAGCTACAGCCTGGGGAAAATATTTGTAAAACACATGTGATAAAGAACTTGTATCCAGAATATAAAGCATCCTGAAAACTTCATAATAAGCAAACAAATGACCCAATATAAAATGGTCCAAAAAATTGAATCAACCCTGCAGACAAGAAGATATGTGGATGGCAAGTGAGCACATGGAAGGATATTGAGCATCATGAGCTATTAGAGAAATGCAAAATAAAAACCAAAATGAGAGGGACTTCCCTGGTGGTCCAGTGGTTAAGAATCTGCCTTGTGTTCTTTTCTCTTCTCCTCCATCCTGTGTGGGGTTGAATTTGCTCCTCGCCAAGTCCTCTCACGAGACTGTCAGTATCAAATGATTCCTGGCCAAGAAACAAAGGCAGAATCATCCCATTCCCCAATGGACGCAAATGAAAACTGATAATAAAATCAGGTACAGCTCCAAGAGAAGACAGACACTGGAGAAGAGTCAAGCTGGGTCTATAGGGAGTCTCACATGTGAAGTGGCACCTTTATGCTCCGTCAAGGTCACTTGCATCTTAGCCGAATCACAGTGCTGAGACCATCACTACTGTCTGAACAGCTCATGGGAGGAATGGAATGCTTGGCTCATGGTGTTTCCTGACTAGTGGTTCATTTGGCTCAGAAATAACTATGTGCAACCTTTTATTGGAACTGCTCTTGTATTATTCTGGTTTGTGATGATGTCCTGAACAAATACCTTTCCTGTCAGATGGAAAAAAAAAAAAAAAAGAATCTGTCTTGCAGTGCAGACGATACAGGTTCGATCCCTGGTTAGGCAACTAAGGTCCCACATGCCTCCTAAGCCTCTACACCACAACTACTGAAGGCCACGCAGCACGACTAGAGAATCTCTGTAACACCATGAAAGATCCTGCACGACGCAGTGAAGATCCCATGTGCCACAACTAAGACCCAATACAGCCAAATAAATGATAAAATTAAAAAGAAAAACAGGCAAAATGATATACCACTAGACATCTGTTATAATGATTTAACAAGCTTGACAAGACCAAGTGCTCGTGAAGATGCAGAGCAACTAGAACTCATGCAAAATTGTACAGAATATTTGGAAAATGGTTTGGCAGTTTCTTATTAAAGTAAACATGCACTCATCATCGGAGAAGGCGATGGCACCCCACTCCAGTACTCTTGCCTGGAAAATCCCATGGACGGAGGAGCCTGCTAGGCTGCAGACCATGGGGTCACTAAGAGTCGGACACGACTGAGCGACTTCACTTTCACTTTTCACTTTCATGCATTGGAGAAGGAAATGGCAACCCACTCCAGTGTTCTTGCCTGGAGAATCCCAGGGGCGGAGGAGCCTGGTGGGCTGCCATCTATGGGGTCGCACAGAGTCAGACACGACTTGAAGCGACTTAGTAGCAGCAGCAGCAGCGCTCATCATGCAATCCAGCAATCCCATTCTGAGTCATCTACCTGGGAGAAAGAAAAACATGTGTTCCCACAAAAACCAGCTCACCCATGTTCACAGCAGATTTATTCATAATTTCCCTTCCTGGAAACAACCCAGAGGCACTGTAATTGGGGAATGGATGAATAAACTGGTACATCCATACAGTGGAATACAATTCAGCAATAACAAATTGCGGAAGCACTCAATAACATCAATGAACCTCACACACATTATGCTAAGTGGATGAAACCAAAGTCAAAAGGCTTCATACTGTATTACAAATGTTGGGAGTAGGGTAAAGGATTTGGTGCCTGTCAAGTATCACCACGGAATTTTGGAAGATGACAGAACTGTTCTGCATTATGACTGTGACAGTGAGTACCCCACTGTATGCATTTACCATAACTCGCAGAACTGTACACCAAGAGGAGTACAATTTACTGTATGCAGATAAACTAGCCTGAAAGTATTGAACCCCAAAGCCCTTTATGTAAGTAGTATGGTACTGCATGTATCCTTCTGCAGCTTGCTTTTTTTGCTTGCCCTTAAATGCTTTATACAAGTTGACACCATGTATGTAATAAGGATACATGTAGCTCTTGTTCATTCCTTTTAACTGCTACATGATATTCTATTATGCATTATATCTTCGTTTGTCTAGTTTTCTTCTTCTGATGGACATTTCTTTGTGTCTGTTTTTTCTTCCCTCTGTTTTAAGCAATGTAACAATAAAGACTCCTATAAATGTTTTCTGGAGCACAGGTGCAGAGATTTCTCTCTTGACTATTTACTGAAAAGACTAAATTGAATAGGGTTAAAAACTATGAGCATCTTCACATTGCTCTCCAGGGGCTTGTACCAACTGACTCTACCAACAGTGTATGAGAATTTCATTCCTCTACATCTTCATCAGAAATTGTATTATCAGGCTTTAACTTCTGCTTAGCTGATAAATGTAAAATGATACCTAATTGTTGTCTTATTTTGCATTTTCCCTGATTACTAGGGAGATTGATTTATATGTTTGTTGGTCAGTTTGGGTTTTTTTCTTATGTGAATTGCCTCCTCGTTGTCTTTTTTTTCCCTACTGTGTTTTACATATTTTTCTTCTTGAAAAAGTTTCTTTGTTTTTTCCCCTCAACCTCTTCCTGATTGTAATCCCTTATTGGGTAGCAGATATCTTCTCAGTCTGTGGAATTTTAAAAAAAACAATTTGATAGTATCTTTTGTTGATTAAAATCTGTAAATTTATTAGTCGTTTTTTTGTTGTTGTTCATCCTTTTTGTGTCTTTTCTAAGAAATTTTTCTTCACCTCAAGGTCATATGAGATATTTTCCTGTAAACTTTAAAAAGTTTTGCTTTTCACATGTATGTCTTTAGTTCACTTGGAATTGATCTTTTTGCGAGTTGTAGAACTCTAATTCAGAGAAGGCAATGGCACCCCACGCCAGTACTCTTGCCTGGAAAATCCCATGGGCGGAGGAGCCTGGTGGGCTGCCGTCCACGGGGTCGCAAAGAGTCGGACACGACTGAGCGACTTCACTTTCCCTTTTCACTTTCATGCACTGGAGAAGGAAATGGCAACCCGCTCCAGCGTTCTTGCCTGGAGAATCCCAGGGACGGGGGAGCCTGGTGGGCTGCTGTCTATGGGGCCGCACAGAGTGGGACGCTACTGGAGCGACTTAGCCGCAGCAGCAGCAGCACCATTTACTGAAGAATCCATCCTTTCCCCACTGATTTATATAGACTTATGGGCTCCCTATTTTATTGGTATAGTTGTCTATCCTTGCGTCTATGACACTATCTTAATTATGTAATCAGTCTTGCTATCTAATAAATCTGTCTGGGGCTATTCTTGCCCCTTTGCTAGTCTCTATGAGTTTTGGAAGCATCTTGTCAAGTTCCCAAAGACAGTTTTGGATATTTTTGAAATTCTGTTTAATACATAAATTTAGGTAGAATCGGCATCTTTATGATATTGAATCTTTCTGTCCATGAATGTGGTATATATTTCTGAACTTACTCAGATATTCTTTTGAGTCTTTCAGTAATGTTTTGTAATTTGGACCATATAGGTCTCGCACAACTTTCTGCTGCATTTATTTTAGGCACCTTCCAGTTTTAATTGCTTTTATTTTTTTGCTATGGTTGGTAAGTGAAATTAAAAATAATATATTCTAGTTATTTGTGATATAGGAATGTTATTGATTTTTATATGTCAATCTCATGTATAGCAATCTTGCTGATTACAAGTTTGTGTATAGATTCTTTTGGATTTCCTCTGTAGATAATTATACTTTCTCTAGATATACTTTCCCTTTACACTTAATGTCTTTTTAAATCTTTTACTTGCCTTATTTAATTGTTTGGGTACTTTAGTGTAATGCTAAAGGGAAGCAATGACAGAGGACTTCCTTTATTGCTCTGGGTATGTGCTCAGCTGCTTCAGTAACGGTCTCCTCTGTGACCCAATGGACTTTAGCCCGCCAGGCTCCTCTGCCCATGGGATTCTCCAGGCAAGAATGCTGGAGTGGGTTGCCATGCCCTCCTCCAGGGCATCTTCCTGACCCATGTCTCTTTTGTCTCCTGAATTGGCAGGCAGATTTTTTACCACCGGTGCCACCTGGGAAGCCCCTTTATTGCTTTGAGTCTAATTGAGTTGCCTTTAAAGTTTTACCCTTAAATATAATATATGCAGTGAGTTTTGAACAATTACTCTTTATCCCATCAGTGACATTATATTCTATTTTGAGATTGCTTTTGAAAATCTTTTTAATGGTATAAATGAGTACAGAATTTTGTCAAATGCTTTTCCTGCAGGTATTGAGATGATCATATGCTCTCTTTTCCTTTTAATCCTATAATGTGGTGTATTACATTAATAGATTTACTTATTATTCATGAGATAAATCCCACCTGGCCAGCAACCGTTTTATATATATATTTAATTTCACTGAAATTAAATTAGCTGCTGAATTTAATTTGCTGATATTTTATTTAAGATTTCAAAATACATGTTCATAAGTGTATAATGGATCTATAATTGCCTTTTAAAAAAATTATCCTTGTCTGGTTTTGCCATTAAGGTTATACTGGCTTCATAAAATGAAATCAGTAGCTTTCATTCTTTTCCTGTCCTTTGAAACATTTTTGTAAAAAAGTATATATTTTCTGGTCCTCAGAATTTTCAGAAAATTTGCCTCTAAGTTTGCTCAAGCTTGGGATGGTGGAGGTCAACTTCTAGATGAATTAAACGTGTTTACTAATGTAGTTACTGTTGGAATGAATATCTTCCTTTTCATTACTTATTTTGATTATTTGTACCCTTTTCTTCCTCTTTACACCTCCTTGTCCTTCATCTTCTTGCACAGATTAACTAGTAGTGTCTTTCTTTGCTCACTCCCCACCTCCCCTGCAAAGAACCAGCTTCTGATTTTGTATTTGGATAGGATATAAATTTGACTGCTACAACAGAAACTTGAAATTATTAATGACTTAAATAAAGACACAGATGTCGAGAACAAACGTGTGGACTCGGGGAAGGAGGAGGAGCGGGTGGGATGATTTGGGAGATTGGGATTGACACATCTGCTCTACTGTGTATCGTAGATGGCTAATGAGAACCTATCGCTCAGGGAACCCTACTCAATGCCCTGCAGTAGCCTAAATGGGGAGGAAATCCAGAAACGAGGGGATATATGTATACATACAGCTGATTGGCTTTGCTGTACAGCAGAAACTGACACAACATTATAAAGCAAATATCCTCCAATGAACATGAATTTAAAATAAATGAAATTTAAACAATTTTATGACTTAAAAAATTATGTGTTATTACCAGTTATGTTCTCAATTGTGTACCCCACCGTCTTGTTGTTCAGTTCCTCAGTCGAGTTTGACTCTGCGATCCCATGAATGGCAGCATGCCAGGCTTCCCTGTCCTTCACCATCTCCCAGAGTTTGCTCAGACTCATGTCCATTGAGTTGGTGATGCCATCCAACCATCTCATCCTCTGTCATCTCCTTTTCCTCCTGCCCTCAATCAATCCCACCCTCTAGCTCCCTGCAAATTCACATGTTGCAGCCCTTTGAATGTGACTGTGTTTAGAGAGGTAATTAAGGTGGAGGTGGTAATTTCCCACCTTTAAAGAGGTAATTAAGGTAAAATGAGGCACCTTTATGATGGATGGGCCCAAATTCAATCTAACTGGTGTCCTTATAAGAAGAGGAGGACTTCCCTGCTGGTCCAGTGGTTAAAACTAAGGATTGCAATGCAGGGGGTTTGGAACCCTGGTCAGGGAACTGAGATACCACACACTGCATGGTGCAGCCAAAAAAAAAAAAAAAACCAGAAGAGGAAATCTGTACACATATGGAGACACCAGGCATAAGTGTGCCCAGAGAAAAAGATTATGTGAAGATATGGAGAGAAGAGGGTCAAAAAAAAAAAAAGAAGAGGGTCATGTATAAGCCAAGGAGAGAGGCCTCAGAAGAAACCAACCCTACCAACACCTTGGTCTTGGACTTCTTAAATTTCTGTTGCTCAAGTCATCCAGACTGTAATATGTTAGTACGGCAGCCTGAGCAAACTAACATGGTACCTCACATAAAGTCCCAACTTTTATGGAGTTCATCAATTGCCCAGGCTCTTTCTATCTTGTTGCTCTACCATCTTCAACATGACCTGCCTTCCTGCCTGCATCTCAGCCAGCTGGAAAAGAAAAGGGGGAAGGGAGAGCACACTCCTTCACTTTATAGACATGACCCAATACTTGTGCCCACTTCCATATTTTATATTTGGCTGCAAAGGTTACTGGGTGACCAGTTAGGAACACAAGGGTGAAAAGTGGGGAGCAAGGGCAATTTACGCCATAAGATTTTTTTTAAATTCCTTTCTGGGAATTTTGTAGAGGTCCAATGGCTAAGATTCCACTGCTGAGAAAATGTTTTAAAAATTTAAAAGTTATGTGTATTCTCAATTTCTTAAATTCTCAATTTGTTGGGTGCTATAATCTCTCTCTCCTGTATGTGATTCAACTTCTTATTTGTGTTGTCCAGATGACATATATTGTGATTAAGAATATATTTGGACTTATTGTACCACCCCATTATATGTTTTTTGCTTGCTTTATCTTTCTTTCCCTTTTTGCCTCCTGTGGGCTATATATGTATACACAACATACATATATACACACATATTTTGAAGTTTAAGAATTTACTGATTTGGTAATGGAAAAGAATATGAAAAAAATCTTTGCTGGTTTGGATGATTGAGATTTTATTTCTCTTTCTGTGGTTATTCTTAATTTTTAATAATTTAAAGGATTTCCTCTTTATCCTTGATTTTATGTGGTTTAATTATAATAGAGCTACATATGGACTTAATTTATGCTGTATATTCTTGGGTGTATTAAAAAAATTTTTTTTTTTAACTTTTTGACCATACCATGCAACATGTGGGATCTTAGTTTCCCAACTAGGGATTGAACCTGTGCCCCCTGCATTGGAATCACAGAGTCTTAACCACTGAACTGCCAGGGAATTCTCCTCTTGGGGTATATTTTTGATTTGCAGTTTCATATTGATCTTTAACTCTTGAAAATCCTCACTGATTGCCTTATTACATTGCTTCTCCATTGTTTCCTCTTTTTCTGGAACTTCTATTAGATATATGTTGTAGTCCCTCCATCTCTCCTCCAGTTCTCTTAACTGCTCCTTTGTACATTTTTTCCCCTTTGACTCTTGGTGCTGTCCTGGGGGTCAGGACACTGCTGGTAACAGAGTGGCCATCTGGATGGGCGTCTATGGAAGGTCACCCTCTGAATGTGGTGTTTGAGTTCAGATCCAATGGGGGTGGAAGAATTCTCTGATCCTGTGGGATCAGAGAATAGTGATGTAGGGGAGAGTCCTCCAGGCAGAGGGAGCAGGATTTGTAAAGGTCCCAAGATGAGAAAGTTCACGAGACGAAGAGCAAGAGGAGGTTGGCCGCTGGAAGCCCCTGAAAGCCTTTAAGTCAGGAAAAGACTTGATCCGCCGGCCCATCTTTCTGGTGGCCTTGTGGAGCAGAGGACATATGTAGGCAAGAGCAGGAGTGAGGAGACCAGTCTGGAGGCTCCTGCAGCCTGGGTGAGAGATGGGAGGTAGCTGGGACCAGCAGGTGGCAGTGGGGATAGAGGGAGAGGATGGAGGACTAGATATTTAGAACACAAGCTGGATGGTGATGGGCTGCATGGGAGTAGGCTGGCGGTGGTGAGGGGAGCCCAGGGCCCAGCTGCCAAGGGGAAGACATAGAGGTTTGGGTGCAAATCCTTATCTTGCTTATCCTTGTCCAGGTGGAACCCTCCTGCACAGAATTCACCTGCTCTTCATGAGCCATTTTAGACGGGCTCCCAGAGATTGGATCTTCAATGGGTCAGGTGTCCTGTGGGCCCCAGGAATCCTATCTCCTTCCAGCTCTAACCTCTTCTCTGACCCACTGGGTGTGTTGAATTATCCTTCTGGGCTTCTGCTGGGATGCACACTGCAGTTAGACATTGACCCTGAGCCCTGGTCCGGCTGCTCAGACCTGGCCAGATCCCTTTCCCAGCGTTAGACCTTGATGACACACCTTCAGGTCCTGCTCTAATCTGAATAGGCTACTTGGAATAGAATCCTGTGCTAGCATCCTTTTGGGCAGCTTCTCTCCCTGGAGACTCTGCTGCGGGACCACACATCCCAGTGGCCAGCCTGGACATCACCTTCAGCCTTGCTATCCTGTCTCTGGACCACCTCCACCCAAGCTTTACAATGAGGTGGTCACAAGTTGTCCTCCTGGTTCTCAGCTTTCTCCTCCTTATCTGCTTAGTTTGGGTTCCCTCAGAAGCAGGCTTTTAGACAGGGATTCAAGTCGTCCCAGAAACCTAGGTAGGGTTGTGTCCAGATAGAAAAAGGAAGGCAGCCAACACAAGGACTCTAGCAAGCTAGTCTTGACAGAGATGAGCAGCTGAGCCGAATCTGGCGTGGAGCTCCGGGAGACAGCGCAGATGCAGGAACTCGGAGCTTTCTCACCTGCGGGGTGAGGTTGTCCCGGGGTATAGGCACAAACCCCCATCGGTCATTGGTGAAGGGCAGCCTGATGGACATTTCATTCCCCAGCACTTGCCCCTGTCCTGGTTGGACAGAGCAGAATTAGACGCTGGAGAAAGCCTTACCCAAGAGTTGCAGATGCTGGATCCTGGCCTTAGAATGGGGGGGGCCCGGGGTACCCTCTTATCCTAACCCCGAAGTTGGAGCTCCTGTTCCACCATCTGCAAAGCTAGGGCAAGGCCACTCGGCTGTTCCCTTGCTGTCAGCACTGCGACTTAACACATGGACCGTGCCCGGCACTGCTGGGCACAGAGCAACCTGATAAGGCTGAGGAGGGCGAATAGTTCTCTGTGCTGTGCAAATGTGCCCTAGATACGTGGGCAGCAGACCCAAAGCTCTGAGACAGAAGGTAATCTCTTTTGCTTTGCCCCCGCCCCCCCATCTCTGGCCACTGGTTCCTGCTGATGTGACATTCTTGTTCTAAAAACAGACATGTAACACCTCAAGCAGATTTGCAGTCCCTTGACAACGGTCTTGTCTGGCACATAAAGGGCCTCTGCCTTTCTGCCTGGCTTCCCAGAGCCCAGGAGAAGAGGTCAGTCCAAGGGGGTTGCTCAGAGAGCAGAATGGTGCCTGATCCTACCACCCATCCCTCCGGAAGAGGGAGGTACCAGGAGTCAGCACTCTGTCTGTCTTGGAGGCCCTGTAATGGATTGCTGATGCTGTGGAAGGCTGACGATGTGTCCTTTGCTGGTGGTTTCATTCTTGGCCCCTGCAGACCCCTGGTTACTTTGAGTGACCATTCAGAGCATACCCCAGGTCAGGCACTTCCTGTTTAGAGCAGGGTGACCCTACGCTCAGATGGAGGCCTTCCACTGCAGAGACACTGAGGCCCACGGAATCCAGACTTGCTCCCCGCTCTGCTTCCAGGAGCCTGCCCTTCCAGGAGGTTGACTTTACAAGCCAACCGTGAAGCGTGGCAGCAGGCCAGGAATGGCCCAGGCATTGCTGCCGTGGGGTCTCAAGGGCGCCCTGTCACTCTGGCCATTCTATTATTGCCACCCATGGGGGTGGAGGCTCTGGGCACAGTCCTGGCCAGGACAGAGCCTGGATAGTGCCTCAGCTCGTACGGCGGCTGGGGCTGGCATTGTCTCATGGTCTCGAGCCTGGTGCCCAGTGGGCGGGTGAGCCCTCTGAGAGCCCTCTGGGCCCCTGTGAGAGCTGCCTTCCCTTGGCAAGTCCCCTGGGTGGTAGGTGCAGCTCCTGCCTCGGTTCCCCTCCCGTGCTCCAGCGCCCCCTGGAGCTCCCAGTGTTCCATTGCTCCTCCCTGAAGCCTGGCTGCTTGGACTGATGCCCCTTCCCAGCTCCTGCCAGCCCCTGAACCGGGGACTTCCTGGGTCACTTACTAGAAGACTCAGTTTCCTTGTCATTAATAGGAGTGAGGTCACCTGCCCTGCAGAGTTCTTGGAAGGGACCGTGAATATGTTTCAGAGCCGGGGGTGGGATGCATTGGAAGGACGGGATTGATGTACATATGTGCGCGTGTGCTCAGATGCTCGGTCGTGTCCGACTCTTTGCGACCCTGGACTGTAGCCCTCTGGCCATGGAATATTTCCGGCAAGAATACTGGAGCAGGCTTCCATTTCCTGCCTCAGGGGCTCTTCCTGACCCAGGAGCTGCACCTGCGTCTCCTGCCTTGACAGGTGGATTCTTTACCGCTGTGCTGCCTAGGAAGCCCGGCACACATACATCGCATGTATAAAACAGCTAACTAATGAGAGCCGGCCCTCTAGCAGAGGGAACTCTGCTCAGTGCTCTGTGGTGGCCTAAATGGGAAGGAAGTCCAAGGAAGAAGGCATATATGTTTTTGTGTGGCTAATTCACTTGGCTGTACAGCAGAAACTAACACCTCACTGTAAATCAACTGTACTTGCATAAAAAAATAGTTTCTAACACATCTAAAAAAGTCCCTGGCCGAGAGCAAGTGCCCCGTGGACAGTGGCCATGATCATTTCTGGTCTTGATAACGACCTTCTCCATCTCTCTGCCTCCCACCCGACTCTGAGAAGATGCTGCTGCTGTGACCCCCACCTTTGCACCCCTGGGAGCAGTGCCGCTCAGTAGAACTTTCTGTAGTTGTGGAAATGATCTATATCTGAGCAGTCCAATGTGCTGGCAGGCCCTCTTGAAATGTGGCCAGTGAAAAAAATACTTTTTAAAAATTAAATTCAAATTAATTTAAATGTAAATAGCTTCACATGACCAGCTTCACGGGCTGAATGGGACAGCACTGCTTTTGGTATGAACACTGGCCTGGTTCATTCATCACACAGATATTTATTGAGAGCCAACTCGCTGCTGTTTAGGTGCTGAGATTTCAACAGTAGACAAGACAGGAGGGGGCTTTGCTGTCATGGTGACAGGAGAAGTTAAATAAATCAATAAGCAATTCAGGCAATGACAAGGGATGTAGACAACTCCAGAGCGCCCTCAAGTGCTAAAGCAGGAGTGTACTTGCTGTCTTTTTTTTTTTTTTAATCTTTATTGGATTAAATGATTCCCATTCTTTTATTTTAAAAAATGTCCAATATTTCAAAAATTCCTGATCCATATAGAGAAATTCCATTCCATCATTTAAATAGATTCTAGTCCAGTGTTTTGTCTCTTGATGGACTAGTCCTGTTTATTATTATTATTGTTGGCTTCATGAGTAAGCTTTATTTAAGATTTTAAATGGGCTTCTCTGGTGGCTCAGACGGTAAAGATTGAAATAACACATAATTTCAGTTACTTAAGTTATTCCAAGACAAAGAAAATGATGAACAGCTCCTTGATTTATTATTTGAAGTCAGAGTGATTAAATAGCAAAATTTTATACTATCAAAAAAGAAAAATACATACCAATTCCACATATACAGAGAGTTGCAAATTTTCTAAAGAGTAGCAAACAGAATTTATTAATCTATCAAAAATAATTCACTATGGCAAGAAGGGTTTATTGCAGGAATGCAAATGTGGTTCAAGAAGTTAATCAGATAGCTAGCGGGAAACATCTGTATAGCACAGGGAATTCAGGTCAGTGCTCTGCCACAACCTGGAGGGGTGGAGGAGAACGGGAGGAAGGCTCAAGAAGGAGGAGATGTATGCATACTTATAGCCGATTCACGTTGTTGTAGAGCAGAAACCAGTGCAACATTGTAAAGCAGTTATCCTCCAATTAAAAATAAACAACCACAAAAAACGTCCCTTTCAAAAAGTAAATAATTGAAGACTCGGATAAAAAGGAAGTTCGTTAACAGAATTTATTATACCAACAGATTTCTAGAGCAAAGATTGTTGGAAATGTAAGAGCATTTGGTATGATTTGTGCTTACTATTGGGCTTCCCTGGTGGCTCAGTGGTAAACAATCCTCTGGCTAATGCATGAGACGTGGGAGATGCGGGTTTGATCCCTGGGTTGGGGAGATCCCCTAGAGAAGGAAATGGCAACCGGCTCCAGTATTCCTACCTGGAAAATCACATGGACAGAGCAACCAGTTCATGGGGTTGCCAAGAGTTGGACATGACTTAGCAACTTCAACAACATACATCAAAAGACTTGCCTTTGTATTAGTGTGTTTGAGCTGCCAAAACAAAGTTACAGATTGGGAAACTTAACAACAAAAATGTATTTTCTCACAGTTCTGGAGGCTGGCCATCCAAGGTCAAGGCACGGGCAGCGCTTGTCTCTGTGAAACCCTTTCTTTGGTTTGTGGCCATCTCATCCTTGTGTCCTCACGTGGCCTCTTCTCCATGTGGATCTGCGTCTAATCTCTTCATCTTCTAAGGACACCAATCATATTGGACTAGGACCCACTCTAAGGGTTCATTGTACCTTAAAGATCCTGTCTCCAGATACAGTCACTGTCTGAAGTACTGGGGGTTAGGACTTCAACATATGAACCTTGGGGAGATACGACTAAGCTCATAGCATGCTCCAACCAACTTATGTTAAAGTATATCTCTAAGAGCATCATGACATTGAACTTCAGCTACTTAGCTGTATAATTTGCAAAGCTTATGCCCTTGGTAGCATCTTTCTTGAAATGATTCATGTATGCATGGTGGCCTGTGCAGGACCTCCACTTCAACCAGCTCACAGGAATGACTTCTGTTTGGCTTTATTTTGTGCTTGAGAGCTGGCACCTAAGAAAAGGGGGAAAAAGTACTTTCTTCCCAACATTTTTTCAACAACACTGGCTCCTGGCATTTTCGAGTCTCTTTGTTTCCTCGGATACCATTTACAGAGGAAGACCTGCCAACAAACAGCCTGATTATCCCTGGTCTATAGAGCACCTTAGGTCCATCTACTGGATCCAGGTCTTAGCATCTCAGTGGATATAATGGCTATAATGTATATATAGTGGATATAACGGACCCATCACCTAGCTTAAGTAATGATCACCATATTGCCAACCTGGCTTCATCCCTTCTCCCCATCCTCTCTTTTGAAAAACAACCAATTTGAGATGAAACTTAAGATATAAAAATCAAGGACTAAATGTTGAACAATGTGGTGTCTCCCAGGGTTGTATCGATGATGTAACTGCTGATGAATTACACCCACTGAGAGGGTGAATTGGATCAATCCATATGGCCCTGCAATGTGCCCAGGGAAAAACTGCTTGATTTAGAGACATTAAGTTTGACAATATCTTTATTAAGTGAACCAGAAAGGGAAGTCTGAAGTATAATATGTTCTGAGAGAGAGGCATGGAAATCTTTGTGCAGTCATTGGTTTTATTGAAACAAAGCAATATGCACATTTTAACATTTAAAACAGAACATGTTTTTTTTTTTTCCTTTCCAGTGAAACAAAAAGAAAAACAACAAACTTTTTATCATGGAAAAATGTGAAGCATTTTCCAAAGTAGAGCAAGCAGTACAATGAATCCCTGTGGACCCATCACCTAGCTTAAGTAATGATCACCATATTGCCAACCTGGCCTTATCCCTTCTCCCCATCCTCTCTTTTTCTCAGTTGGAATATTTTAAAGCACACCATAGACATGTCATATTAAGAAAATTTAGAAATAAAACCCGAACAAAAATTACAATACGGAATGTCATTTCCGAATAAGATCCCTTACATTCTGCTGATCTCCTCCATCAAGTGGCAGGGCTCCAGCCATCGTTAGGAGAGGATTTTATTTTTGAAGCAAAAGTTTCAATGGCGAGAACAGCCATTAAGCATCACCCAAGAAGAAGCTGTTTTGTCAACAGGCCCGCTTCACCCTCCCAAACATCTAGAACCACCTTCTGCCGATTTTCTATAATCCTGCTTTTCTAGTTTTACAAAGAAAGAGTAGAGATCTAAGGGCTGGTATTGAATGTTCATATTCACATAGGTATGGTTTCAGGGAAAGAAAAAAGAACACTAGGGCTCTGCCTGCCTCCCCGCCGGTGCCCAGCAGCCTCCGGGCTCACAGGAGTGCACATTGTCATTTTTCTCGTCAAGCACAGCGGTGTATGCTTTCTGTAAGGGTTTTGTTGAGAAAGGAAGGGATAAAGAGGGAGTTGGAACAAAAAAAATGTGTATCAGGTGAAAGAGACCAAGAGAGACCTCAGGAATACCAGGGGATATAACATAAGCTAAAAGAGCAGACCGCTCCCTTGCTGCCAAGGTCCTGAGAAAATCAGAAAGGCTAATTGGAAAAGGAAGGTTGGGCTGCATCAGTGTTGAATTCATCTTCTTCTCTGTTTTCTCACTCCCCACCATCTTCATCCTCCTTATCTTCACCCCCATCTCCTCCTTCTTCAGTGTCCTCCAAACTTCTGTACCAACACTCCCTCCTTTGACACACTTTCCCGTCTACTGTACTTTCCCCTTCTCTCCTTATGGTTATTACAGTTGCATAACAAATTACCCCTCAATGGAGCAGCTTAAAATAACTATTTTATTTTGCTCACTATTTTGTAGATCAGAAATACAGAAAGGGCTGGGCTGGGCAGCTCTTGTTTGGGGTCTTCCACTTGGTTGAGGTCGCTGCTGGCTGGAAGTGCAGTCATCGGAAGGTACTACAGGGCTGGCCGTCCAAGAGGGCGCACTCATGGCTGCCGGTTTTTGCTCCCTGGCTGTTGGCTGCTCCACCTGGCCGCTCCTGTGTGGCAGATAGTTGCATTTTCATTTTCACTTGGTTCAAAATATTTAAAAAATTTTTTTTGAGACTTCTTCTTTGACCCATGTGTTACTTAGAAGTGTGTCATTTAATCTCCAAGTGTTAAGCACACAACTTGGAAGTTTCTATTTTTATTTTCTTTTTAAAATAATAGGCTTTAAAAAATATGTATGCATTTTTGATGCGGACCATTTTTAAAGTCTTTATTGAGTTTGTTACAATACTACTTCTCTTTTATGTTTTGGAGTTTTGATCATGAGGCGTGTGGCACTTAGCTCCCTGGCTGGGGAATCAAACCCACACTCCGTGCATTGGAAGGTGAAGTCTTAACCGCTGGACTGCCAGAGAAGTCCCGCTTGCTAGCTTTCAATAGCTGATTTTTTAGTTTAATTCCATTGATGTCTCATGGCATAATTTGTATGATTTCTATCTTTTAAATTTGTTAATGTGTGTTTTATGGCTCATAATATGGTTTTGGTGAATGTTCCACATGAGTTTGAGACAAATGTATATTCTTCTTTTGCTGGATTAAATACTCTATAGAACCAGTTAGCTCCAGTTGATTGATAGTGCTGTTCAGTTCAACTGTGTCTTCTCTGATTTTCTCCTTGCTGGATTTGTCAGTAACTGACAGAGGGCTTTTGAAGTCTCCAACTGTAATAGTGTATTCATTCATTTTTCTATGAAATTCTGTCAGTTTTTCCCTCATGTATTTCAATGCATTATTGTTAGATGCAAACACATTCAGTCAGTTTAGTCACTCAGTCGTGTCTGACTCTTTGCGACCCCATGGACTACAGCACGCCAGGCTTCCCGGTTGATCACCAACTCCTGGAACTTGCTCAGACTCATGTCCATTGAGTTGGTGATGCCATCCAACCATCTCATCCTCTGTCATCCCCTGCTTCTCCTGCCTTCAATCTCTCTCAGCATCAGGGTCTTTTCTAATGAGTCAGTTCTTTGCATCAGGTGGCCAAAGTATTAGAGTTTCAGCTTCAGCATCAGTCCTTCCAATGAATATTCAGGACTGATTTCCTTTAGGATGGACTGGTTTGATCTCCTTGTAGTCCAAGGGACTCTCAAGAGTCTTCTCCAACACCACAGTTAAAAAGCATCAATTCTTCGGCGCTCAGCTTTCTTTATAGTCCAACTCTTACATCCATACCTGACTGTCGGAGAAACCATAGGTTTGACTAGATGGACCTTTGTTGGCAAAGTATGTCTCTGCTTTTTAATATGCTGTCTAGGTTGGTCACAGCTTTTCTTCCAAGGAGCAAGTGTCTTTTAATTTCATGGCTGCAGTCACCATCTGCAGTGATTTTGGAGCCTCCCAAAATAAAGTCTCTCACTGTTTCCCTTGTTTCTCCATCTATTTGTCATGAAGTGTAGGGACCAGATGCCATGATCCTAGTTTTCTGAATGTTGAGTTTTAAGCCAGCTTTTTCACTCTCTTCTTTCACTTTCAAACACATTAACGACTATTGTGTTTTCTTGGAGAATTGACCTTTTTCTCATTATGTAATGCTCCTCATTATCCCTGATGCTTTTCCTTGTTCTGAAGTCTGTTTGGTCTGAAGTTAATAGAAGCACTCCACTTTCTTTTGATTAATGTTAGCGTGCTATAACTTTCTTCACCCCTTTACTTTTAAAAACTTATTTAAAAAAATTAATTATGGTAAATGTGGCTCAGTTGGTAAAGAATCTGCCTGCAATGCAGGAGACCTGGGTTCAGTCCCTGGATTGGGAAGATCCCCTGGAGAAAGGAAAGGCTACGCACTCCAGTATTCTGGCCTAGAGAATCCCATGGACTGAGTCCATGGGGTCACAAAGAGTTGGACACGACTGAGCGACTATCACTTCACTTCACACATGAAGTTAAATTCACCATGTTAATCAATTTCATGTGTATAGATCACTCATGTTTTGTGTATTTACTTGGTTGTGTAACCAGTCTCCAGAACTCTTTCCATCTTGCAAAACAGAAACTCTATACCCATTAATTAAAAACTTCCCTGCCCATTATCCCTGTAACCACCAAAATCAACTTTCTGTATGAATTAAAAATTTTTTTTTACTCACTTATTTTTGGCTGTGCTGGGTCTTAGTTGCTGCAAGGGCTCTTCTTGAGCTGTGGAGAGTAGGGTTACTCTCCAATTGCAGTGCTCAGGCTTCTCATCGAGGTGGCTTCTCTTGTTGCAAAGCACAGGCTCTAGGGTGTGAGGGCTTTAGTAGCTGCAGTGTGCGGGGTCCGTGGTTGTGGCTGCCAGGCTCTGGAGCACAGGCTCAGCAGTTGCGGCACACGGGCTTAGTTGCTCCGCTGCATGTGGGATCTTCCCAGACCAGGGATCGAACCCATGCCTTCTACACTGGCAGGTGGATGCTTAACCACTGAGCCACCAGGGAAGCCCTGTCCGTGAATTTTACTGCTTTAGGTTCCTCATGTAAGCGGAATCACACGGTATTTATCCTTTTGTGACTGGCTTTTTCATCTGGCATGATGTCCTCCAGGCTCACCTGTACTGTAGAATTTCCTTCCTGTTGAAGGCTGAATGATATTCCATTGTCCGCATATACTGCATTTGTTGATCCATCATCTGTCAATGGAAAGTCTCATTGTTTTCACTTCTTGGCTATTATCAATTGCTACTATGAATATGCTTGTGAAAATACCTCTTTAGGACCCTGCTTTCGACTGTTTTCTGTATATACTCCATGGTGGCTCAGAGGTTAAAGCGTCTGCCTGCAATGTGGGAGACCCGCATTCGATCCCTGGGTTGGGAAGATCTCCTGGAGAGGAAAATGGCAACCCACTCCAGTACTCTTGCCTGGAGAATCCCATGGAGGGTGGAGCCTGGTAGGCTACAGTCCATGGGGTCGCAAAGAGTCGGACACGACTGAGCGACTTCACTTTACTTTATGCTATTCTACTTCTAATTTTTTGAGGAACTGCCATACTCTTTACTGTAGTTGATGGCCCCATTTTACATTCCTGACAATGGTGTGTGGGGTTCCGAATTCTCACCTACTTGTCAACACTAGTTATTTTCTGGTTTTTGTTTTGACAATAATCACCCTATGTGTATGAGGTGGTATCTCATTGGAGAAGGCAATGGCACCCCACTCCAGTGCTCTTGCCTAGAAAATCCCATGGACAGAGGAGCCTGGTAGGCTAGGCATCGGACACGACTGAGTGAATTCACTTTCCATTTTCACTTTCTTGCATTGGAGAAGGAAATGGCAACCCACTCCAGTGTTCTTGCCTGGAGAATCCCAGGGACGGGGGAGCCTGGTGGGCTGCCGTCTATGGGGTCGCACAGAGTCGGACACGACTGAAGCGAATTAGCAGCAGCAGCAGCAGCAGCAATTGCTCAACTAGATTCCTAGATCAGGATTGGCAAAACAGTGGCCCATGGGCCACGACCAGCCCACTGTCTGTTTTTGTAAATAAGATTCTGTTGGGACACAGCCGTGCTCATTTGCTTTGTGTTGCTTGTGGCTGTCTTTGCACTTCAGTAACAGAGGTGAGTAGTTTTGATAGGGACCATATGGCCAGAAAGCCCTCAATATTTGTTAGTTTGCCTTTGGCAGGAACAGTTTGCCCAACTCTTCTGCGTATATACCAGCCTCCCTCATCTCTCCCTTTGACCTTGGCTCTGATGATGTCCGCGTGAAGTTGTACACAGAAATTCTTCCTGGTTAGTTACATGAGGGTGACATCTTGAGGCTAGATCAGGCTCCCAGATCCTAGCCAGGAGGATGACCGTGGTGGCGGTCAGGGAAGGCTCTGCTGGTGGGGGAATGTGAGAGCAGAGACCTGGGTGATATGAAGAAGCTGTGTAAAGGCTTTGAGGCAGAAAGGGGCTTGGTGACTTCAGAGTGTCTAAAGAAGTCTGCTGAGGCCGGAACAAAGAGAGGTAGGAGGGAGGTGATGGGACAGGGGTGGCAGGAAGGTGCCCCCACTGAGGCTGCATGGGGCCTTGGGGACTCTGTCACTGCCCTGCTTGGGGGTTAACAGTTGCATAAGGGGTGGGTCTTGAGTGTGTCTGTCACATTCAATGTTTCATTTAATCCTCGCCCACGTTGGAGGAGGCGAGCATCATTGTCCTTATTTTAGAGGTGAGCAAACAGAGGCAAGAGAAGTAAAAGGACTTGCCCTAGACCACGCTGGAGAAGGAAATGGCAACCCACTCCAGTATGCTTGCTTGGGAAATCCCATGGACAGAGGAACCTGGCAGGTGACAGTCCCTGGTGTTGCTAAGAATTGGACACGACTGAGCGTGCATGTACGAAAGACCACGCAACATTTCGTGTCTAAATTAGACTCTGAACAGAACCCCAAGTTCCCAACCTAACTTTTAATAAAGTGCAATGAATTATCCATTGTTGACTTTTTAATTTTTCGAGGCAAAATATCACTGAGGCTGGTTAGAATGGTGTTTGCGATTCTTCCTGATGTCCTTGTGCTAAAATCTAGTTGGTGCTGTCCCGAGTCAGTCCTCAAGTTGGTTTGGGAGGTGAGTCCTGGGCCACAGCAGACTCCGCCTGACCTGTCCAGCCTTTGGACTGAGGTCTGATTGTCTCAGTGTTTGACTCCCAGATTCACGGGGGCTCACGAAGCTGCTCAGATGCCAGGTCTGTGCCCAGACTCCGACACGATGGTTGAGAGGTGGCTTCAGAGGGACTCGGTCATGAAGTTTGTGCTGATTTGTTACAGCAGCAACAGGAAACTGATACAGACGCTAAACCAACCAGAAAGAGCCCTCCTCCCACCCCACTGAATCCAGGGCTTGAGGTCTGGGCTGGATTCCATGGTCACTTAGTTGGTCAGAGTTGACTAAGCCTGCTTGGGCTTGCAGACAACATTATTCCAGCTGGCTGGCTCCTGGTCCTTGTGAGAAAGGCCGATTGAGACCCAAATTAAAAAGGGAGGAACACCCGAGGTTAGGGGTGATTTGAGGGGCAGCTTTGGCGTGCTAAGCTCCCCGCCTCGCCATTCCGCTCAGCTTCCCCTCTCCCTCCCTTGCCCTTTATGGGGCTGGCTTCATGCAGAGCTCAGACACTCCTCAGCCTTCAGCAGATCAGGCCCCAGGGGACTTCTCTTTGTCATTGGAGAGTGATCAATGTGCCTTCTGTCATAGCACAGGCTGTGAGCCTGGCCCTGTCCCCCTCCTCCCAGTGAGGCCTGCCACCTACCTCCCGCCCCCCGCTCCCATTGACCTGGCAGCATGCGGTGCCTTCGCAGCAGAAGACACAGATTATTAACACACGGGTCAAAGACCGTGACCCTGCTGCGGTTTCCAAAGAGGGCGGCAGCGTGGACTCTGACCCAGAGCTGGGGGCCTGACAACGGGGCTTCTCCCTGTCTGGCTCCTCATTAAAGCAGCCATCCTTCACGGGGTAATACATGCAGACCTACTTCGCATTTATCAGCTTTATTAACCTACTTTTTATTCCAGAGCTACACGGCCCTTCCCAGCATAAGCTGTCTTCCACAGTGCGCTGCACATCCTCTGTCCACCCTCTTTGTCTTCCTGCTGACTTTTTCCCCTCTCTTCCTCTCTTTCCCTAACAGGGCCTTTTTTTTTCCTTTTTTTTTTTTTCCTGCTGACTTTTTCCCCTCTCTTCCTCTCTTTCCCTAACAGGGCCTTTTTTTTTTTTTTCCCTCTCTGAGGCACATGACCCAACAATCTGTGATGATTTAAAAATTCTTTTTGGCATTTCAAAGAGAGATTTCTCCTCTCCCGCCTGTGAATCTGAGGGGCAGTGTGGTGTCAGGTTCAAATCACAGCTTGGCACTTGCATGACCTTGAGCTTTGTTCTGCTATTGGTGCTTAAACCGACCACCCCAAAACAGAGTGGAATCAGATGGGTCATCCCAAACCTCGTGCCTGTCGTGACTTGTGTGGGTCAGGAATTCTGGAAGTGCTTGGCTGGGCTATTCAGGGCAGGGTAAATCTCTCACGCTATTTCCGGCAGGAGGGGTTGGAAGGGTGGAAGAGGCAGGAAGGAGGTGAATAGGGGAGGTGGGGACTGTCTGGGGTGCCTTTTCATGTAGACGCATCGCAGGGTTAGTGTGGGCGTCCTTGCAGCCTGGTGGCCCCCGGACAGTCAGACTGTTTACATGGCCGCTCAGGGCTGTGGTTTGAATGTTCATCGCTTCTGCCCGGCTCAGTTCACCATCCTATTACTAAGATAACCCCAGAATCAAGAACCACAATGTGCTCAAGCAACTTGAGAGGCCCCTCCCGCCCTAAGATTTTGTAATTAGCCTGATTCAGCCACGGCAATCTCATTTCTTTTTGCCAGTGATTCGTCTAAGGTTGGACTTTAATAGAGTGCTGGCCAATGTCAGGGAAATTTGGTTGGGGCTTCTGGAAAAAGATTTTCTTTCCTAATAAAAGAAGAAAGTCATGTAAGGAGATAGATCTCTGTTAGGCTCAGGCAGCCTCCTGCCTCCTACTTTTAACACAGTTGTATGAGGACATGATGTTTGGAGCTGTGGCAGCCATCTTGGAATCATGAGGCCCAAGAGTTGAAAGACAAAAAGTCCAAAAACGAAATGACAGACAGAAAGATCTTGGGGCATCATTGATAACATGACCCAATTGGCTCCTCCTAGTTTGAAATAACTTCTAGACTTTTTAAAAAACTAATTTTATTTTTGGCTGTGCTGGGTCTTCTTTGCTATGCTCGGGCTTTCTTTATTTGCGGCAAGCAGGGGCTCCTCTCTAGTTGGAGGGTGGTGGCCTCTCTTGTTGCAGAGCATGAGCTCTAGACCCACAGGCCTCAGTAGTTGCAAAACTCTCGGGCTCTAGAGCATGGGCTCAGTAGTCGTGGCACATGGTCTTACTTGCCTTGTGACACGTGGAATCTTCCTGGACCAGGGATCGAACCTGTGTCCCCTGCATTGGCAGGTGATTCTTAACCGCTGGACCAGTAGGGAAGTCCACCTCTAGATTTCTTAAATTATGCCCCTGTTGTTTAAGCTGAAGGGATTCCTGCACTTCCCAGCCAACTCTTTCTCATGAATTCCACATCTCCGAACTTTTGCAAATGGGATTCAATAGGCTTGAAATATTTTCTCACTTTGTCTAATCAGAAAACTCTGATTCATCCTTGAAGACCCAGGTAAATGTCACCAATCTCCTTCCTCAAAATCTTTAAATCGTGTGGTTTCTGAGATACTCTGATGCTTGGTAAATTGATGAGATCTGTCGGTCCAGAGGATCATGGCTCCTGGAGGAGAGGTGTCAGCCTTCTGCATGTGTGACAAGGGACCAGCTCAGGGATCCGTCGTCTTGACCGGTGCTTAGTGATAGATGGAATGACGAAGGGGTTAGATGTGTGGTCTGAAGTCAGGTTACCTGGCTGAGACCCTGCACCTCTGTCTGCTAGCTGTGTGACTTTGGGCAAAGCACATGTCTTCTCTGTGCTTCAGCTTTCTCTGTCAAATGGAGATAGTAATGGTGACCCTCTCATAGGGTTACTATGAGGATTAAATGAAGTGAAATGTGGAAACGCTGAGCAAGGTCTCTGCCTCAGTAATGACTCACTTTTGCTGAGCTCTTGCTACTGTGTAATCGGCATTGTTGGGCTTCCTCCATGGCTCAGCAATAAAGAATCTGACTGCAATGCAGGAGACGCACGAGAAGCAGGTTCAGTCTCTGGGTTGGGAAGACCCCCTGGAGGAGGAAATGGCAACTCACTCTCGTATTCTTCCCTGAAAAATCCCACGGACAGAGGAGCCTGGCGGGCTACAGTCCAAAGAGTTGCAGAGTTGGACACAACTGAGAAACTGGCATTGTTATTAAAATATATCATTAAATTTAATTAAGTCTCGATTGAAGTAAAATGCTTATAGATATGGTCATTTGATAACTGAGGCAAGTTTGTCAGGTATTAATGAATTCTACTATTCTCCCCTTTTTACAGATAAGAAAGCTAAGGCACATAGAGGTTAAGTGGCGTCACTTTGTACTAAACAGAGGATTTGGTTTGATCCAGGCTGCAGATCCTGGAGGAGCCCTGCTGCTCTTGACCATGTCTCCCCACTGGTGGGAAGGTTGGTCAAATCTGCTGCTACTTCACTGGTGTGCATGTGCTTCCCAGATCTTTTCACTGTTCAAGAGGCAAGGGATTCCCTCCGCTTGAAAAGGAGCTTTTCTCTGGGCCCATCTCAGAGCTGGGTGGAGGGTGGAGGTGGGCTTCTGTTACCCTGCTTTGCCTTGGGGCACAGGACAGGCAGCCCAGGAGCTGCTGGCACTGACCGAGGACCAGTGTCCACTTGGGGTGCTGAAAGGCCAGGGTAGAGCCTGTCCTCTCTGGGTAGCACAGGTCAGTGAGGATCCCAGTGAGAACGAAATCAGAGGGGTGGAGAGGGGGAGTCCTGGGGACACTGGGAACCTGCAGAGATCAAGTTCAAAGGGTCCCAGCCGGGGCACAGTAGGGTTGTGGACAAAGGTCAGCCTCCCTGTGGGAGGACATGGGCTGAGCTGGAGCAGGAGGAGTGATAAGGGAGGGCCTTGCCTGAACTGTCTTATGTATCTGAGGCTCAGCTGTGCTGGATCGTGCATGCGTGATAGGAGGGGTGGGTCGTGCTGGTTTTAAAAGCCTGTGACATAGCCATCTCCAACCCCATCCTTCAAATCCTAAACACCTTTCTAGAACCTTTCTACCCTGGGGCTTCACCCTTAACACCTGTGAAAACCACTATGGTATTTCTAGGTTTCTCTTAGAGATAGATAAGCATCTTGCTGCCACAGCTAACGGATAAAAAGCCTGTTGTCAAGATATGGAGAAACCAGAATTGCCGGTGGGAATGTGAACTGGTATAACTACTCTGGCAGTCGGGTTAGCAGTGTACGAAATATAAACACACCCCTGCTACTGAAGCCAGCCGGCTAACTCCTAGGCATTAACCCAAGAGAAAGAGAAATGCGTGTCCATATGAAGACCTATATGCAGATGTTTATAGCAGCTTTATTTGTAATAGCTCACAGCTAGAAACCACCCAAGGGCTTCCCAGGTGGTGCAGCCATAAAGACTGCCTGCCAGTGTAGGGGATGTGGGTTCAATCCCTGGGTTGGGAAGATCCCCTGGTGAAGGAAATGGCAACCCATTCCCTGGTGGCTCAGACGGTAAATTGTCTGCCTGCAATGCGGGAGACCTGGGTTCGATCCCTGGGTGGGGAAGATCCCCTGGAGAAGGAAATGGCAACCCACTCCAGTACTCTTGCCTGGAAAATTCCATGGACAGAGGAGCCTTGTAGGCTACAGTCCGTGGGGTCACAAAGAGTTGGACACGACTGAGTGACTTCACTTCACTTCTTCACTTTATTTCTTCTAGTATTCTTGCCTGGGAAATCTCATGGATAGAGGAGCCTGGAGGGCTACAGTCGATGTGGTCACAAAGAGTCAGATACGACTGAGCAGCTGAGCACACACACACAAAAGCAACTGAGCAGCTACTGAATATCCAGCAGCTACCGAATCGATATACACATGATAACATAATCCTACAAAAGAATACATACGGAGCGGCCAAAAGGAACGAACTAGTGGTTCCCTGGTGGCTCAGACGGTAAAGTGTCTGCCCGCAGTGAGGGAGACCCGGGTTCGATCCCCAGGTCGGGAAGATGCCCTGGAGAAGGAAATAGCAACCCACTCCAGTACTCTTGCCTAGAAAATTCCATGGATGGAGGAGCCTGGTGGGCTACAGTCCATGGGGTTGCAAAGAGTCAGACCCGACAGAGCGACTTCACAGTGATATGGGCAGTAACGTGGATGGATCTTAAAATGATAATGCTGAGTGAAAGAAGCCGCACAGAGGAGAGTAACACAGTAAAGGTCCTTTTATATAAAACTGTAGAAATCGTAAACTCATCTACAGTGTCAGAAAGCAGAGCAGTGGTTGTCAGGGGACAGGGATTAAGGGCAGGGAGGGACAAGAGGAAGGGTTGCAAAGGATTTGAGGAAGGCTTTGGGGATAATGGATAAATGCACCATCTTGATTGTGAGGATGGTTTCACGGGTACCTGTGTCAAAAATGAGCTAAGTAATATACCTTAAGTACATGCAGTTTATGGTATATTAAATTGTGGTGCGGGAGAAGACTCTTGAGACTCCCCTGGACTGCAAAATCAAACCAGCCAGTCCTAAAGGAAATCAACCCTGAATATTCATTGGAAGGACTGATGCTGAAACTGAAGCTCCAGTACTTTGGCCACCTGATGCAAAGAGCTGAATCACTGGAAAAGACCCTACTCATTGGAAAAGACCCTGATGCTGGGAAAGATTGAGGGCAAGAGGAGAAGGAGGCGGCTGAGGATGAGATGGTTGGATGGCATCACTGATTCAGTGGACGTGAGTTTGAGCAAGCCAGGGGAGATGGTGAAGGACAGGGAAGCCTGGCGTGCTGCAGTCCATGGGGTTGCAAAGAGTCTGACATGACTGAGCGACTGAACAACGCCAAATTATACTCAATGAAGCTGTTTAAACATAATAAAAAGGGAGCTGAGAGCAGGGCTCCAGGTGCCCTGGGAGTTTTCTGGCTGGAGGAGAGCAGGAAGCCACTCCTCCTTCTCTAACACTGCATTTCTAGCAGCTGTTTACTCAGCCTCCTGATAGAACACACCCTCTGTGCTGATACTATTGAGTATTTGTACGTCCGTCTAGAATCTCAGGGTGGAATGGCTTGCTCTGTGGGGAAGCCAGAAAGCTCTTATAAAACACACAAACAATATTTCTCGGCCCCCAGGACCTGCTCTCTACCTTGGCAAAGGCAGCATTTGTGGAAAGTAAAGTCTGATAAATAATCGAGTGGATTCCTGAATATTTCAAGGTTTTCTTGGAGTGGGTTTTAGAAGTCTATGTAGTTTTCCTACTGTTATGTCAGCTTTTCATACTCAATTCTCCTTTCTCTTCATCATTTAAGCAGTTTAAAGTGCGTCCCGTATTAAAAAATAAAATCTCCCTCTCTCCCAGGTCTCTCTAGAGCTACCCTCTTTCTCTTTCTGCCCTAACCATGAACTTGGGAGAGCTGTTCCTGTGCACCCCTCCCTTCCCCATGCCCCGGAACATGCCTCCAGGCTCCTCCCTCAGCCCACTGCAGTCTGGCATTTGTTCCCTCCCTGCCCTGAGAGCATTCCCATGGATGTCAGGAAAGCCCTCCTTCTTGCTGAACCTCCCGAGGCTTTCCTGTCTAAGACCATTCAGCAGCATTTCATCCCAAGGGCCATTTGGTGCTTCTAGAAATTCCCCTCTCTCTTGGCATATGGTCACCACCCAGGAATAGCTTCCCCCTACTTCTCTAACCATGAGATTGCAAAGAATTGGACACAACTGAGCGACTGAACGGCAACGACTACTTTGATGGTTCTTACATGTAATTCTGTTTCTCTATGGCTGTGCGGGGTCTTTGTTGCTGTGAAAGCTTTCCCTAGTTGCAGCAAGTGCGGGCTCCTCTCTGGTCGCAGTGCTTGGGCTTCTCACTGTGGTGGCGTCTCTTGTTAAGAAACACAGGCTCTGGGGTACACAGGCGTCAGTAGTTGCGGTTCCCGGGCTCTAGAGCACCAGGCCCTTGGGGTTCACTTGTACGAGTTGGAGACTCAAGTGAAGCCCTCTACTCCATAAAATGCAAGGAACCGGGGGCATTCTTTGTGGTTGTCTCCCAGGTGGGTGGATTAGTGACTAAGCACCTGAAACTCTCATAATTGCTAACACTTAACTAACAGAGGCAGGAGAAGGCAATGGCACCCCACCCCAGTACTCTTGCCTGGAAAATCCCATGGATGGAGGAGCCTGGTAGGCTGCAGTCCACAGGGTCACTAAGAGTCGGACACGACTGAGCGTCTTCACTTTCACTTTTCACTTTCCTGCATTGGAGAAGGAAATGGCAACCCACTCCAGTGTTCTTGCCTGGAGAATCCCAGGACGGGGGAGCCTGGTAGGAGGCCGTCTATGGGGTCGCACAGAGCTGGACACAACTGAAGCGACTTAGCGGCAGCAGCTCCTTCTCCAGGGACCTCTGGTAGTCGAGCTCACTGTGCACGTTTGAGTCTGAGTGGGTCAGAGACCATGGGAGCTTTACACCCCAAATGAGGCAACATGGTGAGGCCCAACTCGGGTTGTTGTTCAGTTGCTCAGCTGACTGCGACTGCATGGACTGCAGCATGCCAGTCTTCCCTGCCCTTCACCATCTCCCAGAGTTTGCTCAAACTCATGTCCATTGATGCCATCCAACCGTCTCATCCTCTGTCGCCCCCTTCTCCTCCTGCCTTCAATCTTTCCCAACATCAGGGTCTTTTCCAACAAGTCGGCTCTTCGCGTCAGGTGGACTCGGGAGCAGTGAACAAATGGCTGTTTCTCATTCTATCCTCATGACCAAGTTCTTCTCTACCTTTGAGAGGCAATATGTCTCTTGTGGGTGGATTGTCCACCCTGCAGCTCACCTAGGCCAATCTTCCTCTGTGTGGTGGGAAAGCACAGAACCAGGCAGAAAATCAGAAGGAAAGCTCTTTTAACTCTTGTGTGGTTGTAAGTTCGTGTCATTCTGAAAAGTACCATTTTGTTGTGAACCTTGGGGTGCATAGAGCCTCATCATCTTCAGTGTTTAGAACCAAGATCAAATCTGGTCCTGGGGACTCATGGGGCCAGGGGGAGCCTGAGCTGGCTCTTCCAGCCTCTTCTGCCTGTTTCTGCCCAGCTGCGGGGACTGAGAACAGACTGCTCAGGACCCAAGTCAGTTGGTGGACAGATGGGGACCAATTGGAGACTGTTGCTAGGGAAACAGTGCTCTATGCAAATTCCTCTGGACTGGGAGGGGGCATCAGTCAGCCTGCCCTCTTCTTACCCCTCTTCCCAGCCTCTCAATAGCCCCAGTCCTATTTTTCTCTCTCTTTCTCTCCACCATTCTTTAAATAGATGGTTCCCCACAGATGTCTGCTCTGACATTGCATCAGTACTCATAGGAAGTGAGTCTGTAATAGGTACAGGATTAAGCCAGCAAGACTGACAAAGCAGATTTTTATGACCCAAGCAGCCCTCTGGGGTGAATTCAACATCACCCAGTATTATGGGCAGAGCTGGTTCAGTCCAGCCTTTTCCAGGAGCTTTACTGGGAGAATGAAGCTTCAGGCTCAGTGCCAGCTGACTAGGGGCAAGATCGGGAGTGGCCCATTAGCCACGAGCAGCCCATCTGAGCTCTGCACCTGCTCTGACGATGGACCCCACAGGGCTTTGGCAGCCATGCTTCCTGAACTGACGCATGGCTCCACTCTCATGGCCCAGGCTTGCAACATCTTTCCACGGTAAAACCATGATGGAAGCTAATTGCCTGCATCGCTCTGCAGTTGAACAGGTCCATAAAATGTTTATTAGATGCATTTGTGAAGACTGAATGGGTGGCCAGTTGCTCGCTTTTGGGCTGTGGTTCACATCTCGGGGAGGGAGTGGTCCTAGGCAAGGAGGTGTTCTAAAAAATTGCTGACATTGGGCATTCAGATGGACTTTTTTCAGAGCTGTTCCAAAACTTTTAGAAGATAGGCTTGGTTATTTACTTGGGAATTCTTGCTGCTGATTGTCGAGGCTGCTAAATATCCTCAGTTTCTTCTGCAAACATTGAGCATTTCAGCTTCTTTCTCTCTTTTTTTGGCTGTGCTTTTAAAACTGAAGTATAGTTGGCTTACAATATCATATTAATTTCAGATGTATAACATAGTGATTCAATATTTTTATAGATATACTCCATTTAAAATTATTATAGAGAATTGGCTATATTTCTTGTGCTGTATACTATGTCCTTGCAGCTTATGTATTTTATACATAGTGGTTTGTATTGCTTAAACCCCTACTCTTATCTTGCCCCTCCCCTCTTCCCTCTCTCCACTGGTAACCACTAGTTTGCTCTCTACATATGTGAGTCTGTTTCTGCTTTGTTATATATAGTAGTTTGTTTTATTTTTAGATTCCACATATAAATAATAACATACAATATTTGTCTTTCTCTGTCTGACTTATTTCACTTAGCATAATACCTTCTAGGTCCATCCACATCGTTACAAAGGGCAGAATTTTATTCTTTTTTTCTGGCTGAGTAGTATTCCATCGCATATCTGCACCACATTTTCTTTAGCCATTCATTTGTCAATGAACACTTAAGTAGCTTCCATATCTTGGTTACTGTCAATAATGCTTCTGTGAACACATCAGGGTGCAGGTATCTTTTTGACTTAGTGTTTTCATTCTCTTTGGATAAATACTCAGGAGTGGAAGTGTTGGATTGCATGATAATTCTAGTTTTACTTTTTTTGAGGCAGAGCACTTCAGCTTCTGAGAGATATTTGGAAGTGCAGTCTTCCCCTTCTCATCTATGGTTTTGTTGTCCGTGGTTTCAGTTACTGGCAGTCAACCGCAGCATGAAAATATTAAATGGAAAATTCCAGAAATAAACAATTCATAAGTTTTTCCTTGCATGCCATTCTGAGCAGCGTGAGGAAATCTCGTGCCATCTGCTCTGTCCTGCCTGGGACGTGAATCATCCTTTTGTCCAGTGTATCCTGTCCATTAGTCGCTTAGCAGCTGTCTGGTCATCTGCTCGCAGTCAAGTGATCCTTATTTTATTTAATGATGGTCCCAAAGAGCAAGGGTAGTGATGCTGGCGATTTGGATATTCTCTGACTGTGTGTCGTTTATCAACTAAATGTTATCATACGTATGTACGTGTAGGAAAAACAGACATAGGGTATGTAATTATCTGCAGTTTGGGGGTCCACTGGGGGTCTTGGCACATCTCCCCATGAATAGGGGGGTGCGGCTTGCCACTACAGGTAGTTGCATTGGTCAGGGTGATTATTGTTAACAGCTGCCATGAAAGAATCTTGAACTCAGTGGCTTGGACAACAGAGGTTTATTCCTCACTCCTGTTACATCTGTAGTGAGAGCTGACAGGAGCCTGTGCTCCATTAGGCACTCAGGGACCCAGCTCTAAAGAGATGTCTTTGAGACTGTGTCATCCCTGAGCTCTCTGTGGCAGGAGAAGGGAGGGCTGGATGAGGCATGTTGGCTTTGGATGCCTTGACTTGGGAGTGACACGTGTCATTTTTACCTACAGCCCATTGGTCGAAACTATTTACATGCTTCCATCCCATTTGGAGAGCTTCCCTGGTGGCTCAGCGGTAAATAATCCGCCTGCAATGCAGGAGACCCCAGTTTGATTCCTGGGTCAGGAAGTTCCCCTGGAGAAGGGATGGGCTACCCACTCTAGGATTTGGGCTTCCCTGGTGGCTCAGATGGTAAAGAATTTGCCTGCAATGCAGGAGGGGGTTCAGTCCTGGGGTGGGAAGGTCCCCAGGAGGAGGGTGTGGCAACCCACTCCAGTATTCTTGCCTGGAGAATCCCTAGAACAGAGAAGCCTGTCAGGGTTGCAAGAGTCGGACATGACTGAGAAGCCCATTTGGAGAGCTTCCTGGTGGCTCAGTGGTAAAGAATCTGCCTGCCAGTGCAGGAGATGTGGGTTCAATCTCTGGGTCGGGAAGATCCCATGAAGGAAATGGCACACTACTCCAGTATTCTTGCTTGGGAAATCCCATGGACAGAGGGCTACAGTGGAATCCCATGGAGCCTGGCAGGTTACAGTCCCTGGGGTCACAGAGAGTCGGACGTGACTAAACGACTAAACAATAACAATGAACCTATTTGGAAGTGAGGCTTGGCCACACAGGGGCACCCATGGCTGTTTTGGAGAACAGTGATGTCTCTGTCACAGAAGACCCAGGGGCACCTGTCTCTGGGGAGCGGCTCTCCTGCTGACTCCCTAAAACCCATCCTCCCCAGTGGAGCAGTGGCTCCATGGTGCTGTCCTAAGATGGGACACTGGAGTCACTTGAGACGCTTAAAAACAGTCGGCTGTGGGGCCTGGAGATTCTAGTGGGCGGTTCTGCTGTGAGGCTGGGTTTGGGAAGCACTCTTGGGCTGACAGTGCAGACAAGGAAGGTCCATGGGTGAATCATTCCGCTGGGCCGACTTGCAGGATTCCTGAGAAGTGACAGTGCAACCTGTCTGAGTCCTGCGGACGTGGGCAGAGGCTTCAACTGCTTTTTACAGCTGACAGCATACTTCTGATTACATTCATTTTTATTTTGTTGTTGTTGTTTTGAAGTTTACAAACTATTTGGTCTCAAACTATGTATGTTTATTTTTAAAAACATTTTGAATGGTTATTTAATTAAAAAAAAATTTTTTTTTAGCTGCACCCTGCAGCTTGTCTAGTTCCCGGACCAGGGCTTGAACCCTCATCCCCTGCAGTGGAAGGTGGAGTCTTAACCACTGGACTGCAAGGGAAGTACCTCTGATTATGTTCATTTAACTTTTACCAACGGCAAGCCACTCCAGTACTCTTGCCTGGAAAATCCCATGGATGGAGGAGCCTGGTAGGCTGCAGTCCATGGGGTCGCGAAGTCGGACACGACTTCACTTTCACTTTTCCCTTTCATGCATTGGAGAAGGAAATGGCAACCCACTCCAGTGTTCTTGCCTGGAGAATCCCAAGGACGGGGGAGCCTGGTGGGCTGCCATCTATGGGGTCGCACAGAGTCGGACACGACTGAAGCGACTTGGCAGGTACCTGCCGTTTTCCAGAGTCTCATTTGCTCTCTGTGGTGGTATCCAAACCCCAGTTATTACTATGGCGAGTGTGTTCTCCGTGTTTTACGGATGAGATGAGGTTAAGAGATTAGCCTAAAATCATGAAGCCAAGTGACTAGGCGGGGTCTAAAACTTGTTTTTCCTAGCTCCGTATTGGCCAGTCTCCCCACCATGCCAAGCCGCCTCTGATCAGATTCTCTGCTTACGGAAACTGTAAGAAGGAAACTGTACCCCACCCTGCCTGCCAAATAGGCCCCCCCAACTTCCCCATCACGTGCATGTGTACTAAGTCACTTAAGTTGTGTCCGACTGTGTGACCCCGTGGACGGCGGCCCACCAGGCTCCTCTGTCCATGGGATTCCCCAGGCAAGAACATGGGAGTGGGTTGCCATTTCCTCCTCCAGGAGATCGTCCCAACCCAGGGATCGAACCCACGTCTCTTAAGTCTCCTGCATTAGCCGTTGGGTTCTTTACCATTAACAGCACCTGGGAAGCCCTCGCATTCCCTGTCACATTCTATTTCAGTTTCTCTTGGTGTAAATTGGACAGGCTGATGCCGAAGGAGCTGACATCTGGTCTCTTCTCACAAACCACAGCCGGAATAAATGATGAGT
Source organism: Oryx dammah (assembly GCF_014754425.2). Taxonomy (NCBI): domain Eukaryota; kingdom Metazoa; phylum Chordata; class Mammalia; order Artiodactyla; family Bovidae; genus Oryx; species Oryx dammah. The sequence continues at coordinate 189,423,037 of NW_024070186.1, read as the reverse complement.
CCCCCTTGTATTCAGTCAAAATAAATTTAAGGGCAGACATCATCTAAGACTTGAGATTGTTCAGCAGAGCACTTTGCCTGAGAACTGAGGTGAGAGCGAACAGCGTAGGCAGGCTAGATCTGTACATTCACCGTGACAAGCCTTAGCCAGACAGTGATAAAGTGCTTCATGCTAAGATATCAAAATATGTCTTGTACTGAAAAAGTCAGTATAACACAACAATATGAGTGAATCTGAAAAACAGTTGCTGTTTGAAAACAACCTTATACCAAAGAGTATACAATGTATAGTTTGATTTACATGAAATTTCTAGAACAGGTGAAGCCAACAGATAGTGGTAGAAATCAGATCAATGGTTGCTTCTGGGTAAGTGATACAGACAACTTTGTGACCCCATGGACTGCAGCCAGGCTCCCCTGTCCTTCACTTTCCCAGCATCAGGGTCTTTTCCACTGAGTCAGCTCTTCACATCAGGTGGCCAAATTTGCTGGAGCTTCAGCTTCCACATCAGTCCTTCCAATGAATATTCAGGGTTGATTTCCTTTAGGATTGACTGGTTGGATCTCCTTGCAGTCTTCTCCAACACCACAGTTTGAAAGTATAATTCTTCAGCACTCAGCCTTCTTTATGCTCCAACTCATACATCTGAACATGACTCCTGGGAAAACCATAGCTTTGACTAGATGGACCTTTGTTGGCAAAGTGCTGTCTCTGCTTTTTAATACACTGCCTAGGTTTGTCATAGCTTTTATTCCAAGGAGCAAGCATCTTTTAATTTCATGGCTGTATTTAGCTGTAAATAAATAATTTTTAAAGAGAAAAAGTGACACACTTTTTTAAAGAGAAAAAAAAAACACACTAAGAGTGTCTTAGTGTAGCCTAAGACACTTTTCTGGAAGATGGAAGGAAGTGAAGGAAATTGAATGTTAGCCACTATTTCAAATTGGTGTAAATGCAGATACAGTCTAAGGGCTTAAAAAAAGCCACCAACATGGACGGAGGCTCCAGGAACACCAGTATTTAAAGACTGGGAAGAAGGGACTTTCCTAATGGTCCAGTTTTAAGACTCCGTGCTTCTACTGAAGAAGGCACAGGTTTGGTCCCTGTTTGGGGAGCTAAGAACCTTCATGCTGTGTGGTGCAGCCAAAAAAAAAAAAACCAAAATCTAGGAAGAAGAAGAGACGTGCAAAGGAGACGGGGAAAGAAGCGAGAGAGGCGGAAGTAAAGGCAAGGTCACGGAGCCTCAGCATAACCCTAAGAGTAAACCCATATGTAACCCTAAGCCTGGAACTAGTCCTACCCTAACCCCAACCCCAACCCTAAGACTCACCCTAATCAAAACCCTAAACCTGGCCCGAGTCCTGGCCTTTGCTGTAACCTAATTCTAGTTCAAAAGCAGAGACATTACTTTGCTGACTAAGGTCTGTCTAGTCAAGGCTATGGCTTTTCCTGTGGTCATGTATGGATGTGAGAGTTGGACTGTGAAGAAGGCTGAGCGCCGAAGAATTGATGCTTTTGAACTGTGGTGTTGGAGAAGACTCTTGAGAGTCCCTTGGACTGCAAGGAGATCCAACCAGTCCATTCTGAAGGAGATCAACCCTGGGATTTCTTTGGAAGGAATGATGCTAAAGCTGAAGCTCCAGTCCTTTGGCCACCTCATGCGAAGAGTTGACTCATTGGAAAAGACTCTGATGCTGGGAGGGATTGGGGGCAGGAGGAGAAGTGGACGACCGAGGATGAGATGGCTGGATGGCATCACGGACTCGATAGACATGAGTCTGAGTGAACTCCGGGAGACGGTGATGGACAGGGAGGCCTGGCGTGCTGCGATTCATGGGGTCGCAAAGAGTCGGACACGACTGAGAGACTGAACTAACTATAATTCTAGTTTACACCTGCTGCTGTTGCTGCTGCTGCTAAGTCGCTTCAGTCGTGTCCTACTCTGTGCGACCCCATAGACGGCAGCCCACCAGGCTCCCCCGTCCCTGGGATTCTCCAGGCAAGAACACTGGAATGGGCTGGAATGGGTTGCCATTTCCTTCTCCAATGCATGAAAGTGAAAAGTGAAAGTGAAGTCGCTCAGTCGTGTCCGACTCCTAGCGACCCCATGGACTGCAGCCTGCCAGGCTCCTCCGTCCATGGGATTTGCTAGGCAAGAGTACTGGAGTGGGGTGCCATCGCCTTCTCTGAGTCTACCCCTAGCCTAGGCCTATCCTCAACTCTAAACTTAACCCTAACTTCAATCCTAAAAGTAACCTTAACCCTAACCCTAACCCTAACCTTAAAGTGAAATTGCTCAGTTGTGTCCGACTCTTTGTGACCCCATGGACTGTAGCCTGCGAGGTTCCTCCATCCATGGAATTTTCCAGGCAAAAGTACTAGAGTGGGTTAGCCCTAACCTTAAGGTTAACCTAACTGTGGATTGAAAAATGAGCCTAAGAAGGTTGATGTTAAATGTCCCTATTCCATTATGGTTGGTCCCAGGCCAAATGAGCCCAGTGGTATTGGAAAAAATGGGGGTAGAAGGGGAACCTCAGCCTCCCACTGTAGAGGCAGCTTTCAGCATAAATTGTCCATGAGAAGGCCTATAGGTTAACTAGTAATCTTAATGGAATCTTTCCTGAGATAAGTGTGCATGGTGTTGTTACCAGGACATGCTCTCAAAACAGGTACAGGATTATGAGCATCAGGGCTGGATGGGACTGTTGGGCCATCCCTTGCAGTTCCTGTTTTGACAGATGGATCCTGAGTTCCAGCTAGGGAATCTCAGTGATGCTGAGATCACTGGGGACACTGGAATCCGCGTCTGTTTCCCTCGACCATGCTGGCTTCCGCTATTTGTCCAGAGGGTTGATCAGGCCACGTGTGAGGTCCGGCCATCTCTAGTGACTCTTATGAACATCTCTGTTGCACAACCCCAGGAGTGCCATTCATTTGGCATTATACATGAATAACATTTACATTGAAACACTATGTGAGAGGTGTTTTTTGAATCTGGACAATGCAAAGCCCTTTTTGCTCTCAGAAAACTGGTATTTATTCTAAAATTAGGGAAGTAACTTCCTGAACCCAAGCAGGCCAGAAGAGAGACTGACTAGGCCGTCAGGAAGAGACTGGAACCAGATCTGAACAGAACTGGTCTTAGCTCTTTATACCGAGCGAAACAGAGATGAGGTACCCTGTGAAGCTCTGCCCAAATTGCAGGCTCATTAGGAAAAAGAAGTTGTCTTGAGCCACTAAGTTTGGGGTGGTTTGTTATGTAGCAGTAGCTAGCTGAAACCTGCCCTGACAAGCCAGTTTTTCTCTGATTTCCATTCCTGGGTATCTTTCTGACTCCCCGCTTCAGTCTTATGGAGAAAAGAGTTTCATGGAATCATTTCAAACCCCAGGAGAGAGCAAAGAACGACCCAGTTCTGTGGAATCTTATTTTACTCTTGCAACCAATGCCTCTCCCCTAATGTAGAAACGGGCAAACGGACTTCAGTCCCACGTGCCCTTTTGTCCAAGATGGAATCAAGGACACCATATTCCATACCTCCGTATACACTGAGTTTTCTGAACAGTCTTCCTGGTTTCACATCTTCTCTCTCAACTCTGCATACCCTCAACATGTCCCAGAAGTTCTAATGCTTTGAAAAATGCATACCCGAATGAATAAAGCATTATAAGTAAGAAATAGACTTACACGTCAATGACTCCCAGAGGTCCACCCGTGGATGTAAGCACACGGGGGCACATTTTTGAGGAGGAAAGTCAGGAACTCGGCTCTCGTGTAAAAGCACTGGCAATTGAAGAATAAGGCTCGCGGCCACCAGGTTTGAGAGGGATCACAGTGGTCCATCTCCCCAGTTGGCTGCTCCCTGACTTTGCCTTGTGATATGACGTGACTTGAAGTATATTTGAAGTTGCTATAAGATTTTATTTCAGTGAAAGGTGAAGGGCTCTCTAAGAGGCCTGGGACTTATTCTTGACCCAAGGCTGGAATGGGAGCAAGGGGGATGGGAATGGGGCACCCCCATTCCAGAGTTTAGTTCAATTCAACTCAACAAATATTTATCAAGTGCCCACCCATGCTGGACTTCCCTGGTGGGCTCAGTGGTAAAGAATCCACCTGTCAATGCAGGAGACACGTATTAGATCCTTGGGTCGGAAGGATCCCCTGAAGAAGGAAATGGCTCCCCACTCCAGTATTCTTGCCTGGGAAATCCCATGGACAGAAGAGCCTGGCGGGCTACAATCCATGGGGTCACAAAAGAGTTGGACACAACTGAGTAACTAAAACAAAAGCAACAACAACAAACCCATGCTGGACTCTGACGCCCATGGCTAAGTGTCCACTCACATGACCCCCATTTGCTTGCCTTCTATGAAGACCCAGCTCCCCTCATTACCCCAGGGGCTGTTCTCTGATCCTGGCAATGGTGTAGATTTGACCCCCCACCAAGGTACATGCCACATTATTCTCTTTCTCGGCTGTAGAACTAGGTATAAAGTAGTTACTCAGGAAAAGTATTCTGATTTGATGAAATGGAATATGCTATGATCTAGAAGACGTTCACCCAGGGGACCAAGGTTGGGGTAATGGGAAGAAAGATATTCCCACAATCCCTCACATCCACAGGAAAGGTAATAAACCACACGGTTATTTCAGAAGAGAGGAGACATGATAGCATTCAATTACAGTTCTCCCCATGCCTAGCATGTATTCTTTGCACAAACAAATCACAATGATTATAAGAGAGATAGAAAAAAAAGACTGCCTATAATATATCACTCTAATTCGAAAACCTTCCTCGCCACCCGTCCTGCCCACCCTCCCATCTTTCTGCCTTGTTCTTGTTCACAGGCACAGTTTTTATATTATTGTAACATCATTATGTTTTCTGCTTGAAAAAATCAGCAAAATTTCAGTTTGCTCCATTATCTCCATAATTACAGTCCCTAATGGGTGCACCATTCTTCATGGGGTGGATGTATCCTAATGTGCTTAACATTTCTGTGGTTGCCAGGGTGGGCTGTTTCCAAGTCTTTATTTTGATGATAAAGATAACAAAACTGTCTTTTATATTCAGTTACCAAACAGTTAGGCACATACATTGCCTTCAGTCCTTCCAATGCAATTCAAGGAACCACAGGTGACAAACGAAGGCAGGAGGACACACAGAATTTGAGTCCATTTTTTGGAAACCAAACGCTTTACTCTGTCCACGATACTATGTTGCTTTTCCCAGATTTTACAAATGAAGCTGCAGTGAATATTTTTAAATAGCCCTTTCTCTTCTTTTGAATAATTTCCTAAGGTCAAGTTCCTGACAGTGTGATTGTTGGATCAAAGGGTATGAGTGTTTTTGAGGTTCTGTGTGTACAGTGTCAAAGTGTTTTGCAAAGGGGTTTCAAGCCTTTCTCCTGTCCATTGTTCCAGCAACATGCTTTTTTTAAAAATTGCATCCTCACTAACACTGGATAATACAGTGAAGAGTTCTAAGCTCACTTACAATGTATTTGCTGTTCAATCGCTGAGTCGAGTCCGACTCTTTGTGACCCCATGGACGGTGGCGCACCGTCCTTCAGCGTCTCCCTGTCCTTCACTTGCAGTGTATACTGATTTATCGTGGCGGTTTAATTTGCATTTCTTTTATTGCCTTGAGGTTGAACCGTTTAAATATAGGCATTCCCTTTTCTGCGAATTGAGTTTCCTCTTTTGAAGAACATTCCTCTCGCTGGTACACTGCCCAATGACAAACACACACCCAAGACTTGGAAATTAACATTTTGTTGATCGTATTTCAGCAATTATGTACTCCAGCAGTTCCTTTTTAATTTTAATTGTACTACTTGCAGGACTTTTATGTGTTTTAAACTGATGTTCTTTTCATCTCTGGTTTCTTCTGTTGCCTCAAAGCTTGGAAAGTAATAACGCCATCAAAGAAGTGATAATTAGGCAGTTTTATTTTTTAAGCTCCATTATATGATATTTTAATGTTTAGCTCTTTAATCTACATGGGAAAAATGACAGTATTTATGGTGCTCTCTCTCTCTCTCTCACACACACACACACACACACATATACACACGGAGTGTTAGAGAGGCAGGATATTTATGAAAAAACCGCAGGTTGTGAATGCATGGGGGAGATGCCATGTTTCTGGTTAGGAGATTAAAGACTGTAAGAAACATATTATTTTCAAGTTAGTATAAATATTTAATGTCATGTAAATTAAAAAAACTAAATACATTTTTAAAATATAGAGATAATAGACATACTTGACCACATTATGTTAGTTTTAGGTATACAATACAATGGTTCCGTACATAAATATGGAACAGGGGTGACAGAGGATGAGACGGTTGGATGGCATCGCCAATTCAATGGACATGAACTTGGGCAAGCTCCAAGAGATGGTGGGGGACAGGGAGGCCTGGCATGCTGCAGTCCACAGGGTCACAAAGAGTCAGACACGACTTGGTGACTGAACAATAACAAATAATTGACGTACATGACAACATTATATTATTTTAGGTATATAACATAATGGGTCCATATTTATATATATTGCAAAATAACCACCATGGTAAGTTCTAATTAACAGCTATCAACAACACACAGTTACATTTTTTCTTGTGCTGAAAACTGAGATCTACTCTCTTAGCAACTTTCAAATATACAATTATTTGTATTATTATCTAGAGTCACCAAGCTGTACATTACACCCCCAATATCATGTAAATTAGAAGCCCTAAAGACATTTTTAGTGGATTTTTGTCAAAAAGATGTTTTACAATTCACCTGGAGGAGTGTGGTAGATTTTATTTTTGTTCCCAGCAAAGGGTTCCCTCTTTCTGTAGGAGAACTATACATCTTGTCCATGGCCATGTGGCTTGTCAGCCTTCTTGCCGGAGGAATATACATCCCATATCCAGCAAAAATGCATCTGGTCATGTGACTTGCTTTGGCCAACGGCGCGTGAGCAGAAGCTTTACAAGGCGTTATGAGTCCCTAATATCGTCTTGCTCTTTTCCCGCTGCTATGAGCCTAGCATGCCCCCGATGGGGGCAGCTTCTTCATTCTGGGTCCTGGACTGAGAAAATTCATGGAGCAATACCACGGGAACCGTCATAGCTGACCTTTGCAATTGTAAGCCACTGAGATGTGGGGCCTGTGTGTTACTGTAGCACCATTTAGCAAAAGCTAACTAAGGCAGTGAGCAAAAAGGCTAGACTATAACATATTATTTTAAGTGTTGAGCAATAAGCAATCGTGAGACTATAAAGAACAAAGAACTTTATTTGGAGTCTCTTACAAAAATCACTTCCTTGTTAACTGTTAAATTGTGGGCTGTGCTTGGTCTTTGTGGGGGCGTGCGGGCTTCCCATTGCGGTGGCTTCTCTCGCTGTGCAGCGCGGACTCTAGGGCTCAGGGGCGTCAGTAGCTGTGGTGCATGGGCTTAGTTGGTCCGTGGCATGTGGGATCTTCCCAGAGCAGGGATCGAACCTGCGTCCCCTGTATTGGCAGGTGGATTCTTGTCCACTGTGCCACCAGAAAACTCTCTATTTGAGGTCTTAAGAATAGCAATTCAAAAGACCCAGCTTCCAGTGAAACAGAGTGTTCCAGAGAAGAGAAAGAGTCAAGGGCTTATAAAGACAAGAAGTCAGCAGATTGTTAAGGTCGCCCAGTGGGAATTGTGATTGACTCTGACACAAGTCGGGCTTCCCTTGTGGCTAGGCTGGTAAAGAATCCACCTGCAATGTGGGAGACCTGGGTTCAATCCCTGGGTTGGGAAGATCCCCTCAAGAAAGGAAAGGCTATTAACACCAGTATTCTGGCCTGGAAAATTCCATGGACTGTATAGGCCATGGGGTCACCAAGAGTCAGACATGACTGAGCGACTTTCACTTTCTGACACAAGGCAAGAAATATTTGTTCTTAAAGAGTCAAGGATTATTTTAGGACTGCTAAGTTGCTTCAGTCGTGTCCGACTCTGTGCAACCCCATAGACGGCAGCCCACTAGGCTCCCCCATCCCTGGGATTCTCCAGGCAAGAACACTGGAGTGGGTTGCCATTTCCTTCTCCAATAGACAGGCTATCATGAATAGGATAAGGATCTCATAAGAATCTTGAATTCTGGGAAGATCTTTTGGAGGCCTCCTTAGAATAATAAGTGATCAGAAGGTCATAATCCGTCCAGGCTGAGACATGTAAATGTCACACTTCCTCAGTTGCTTCCTAGCTTTGTTTTGGAGAGCTCTCTTAGCAATGCTGACTTCCTTTTCATTTTCCTTCCATGTAAGAAAAGAAGAGCATTGGAAACTGCTAAACGTATTAGACTAAAAGTTAAACTAAAAAAAAAAAAGTGAAAGTGTGAGTCGCAGCCATGTTAGACTCTTTGCGACTCCATGGACTGTAGCTCAACAGGCTCCTCTGTCCATGGGATTTTGCAGGCAAGAATACTGGAATGAGTAGTCATTCCCTTCTCCAGGGGATCTTCCTGACCTAAGGATCGAACCCTTGGATCTCCTGCATTGGATTCTTTACTGTCTGAACCACCAGGAGTTAGTAGAATATATGTATGCTAAAGTAGGCCCCACAAATAATGAGAAAAGGACTGCATAATTTATAGTATTGAAGAGCTTATTAGCACTTTGGAAAGCTATTAGGTACATATTTATACTCTGTAACAAAAAATACCTTTGCATTGGAGAATGTACAAATATAAGAGGAATTCAAGTGGATGCTGAGTGCAAATTAAACTGTATCAAGCACACGCCCCCAAAATACCAGTCTTCTCCTTGTTTCTCCATTGCTCTTGACCCCCATGACAACCCTGACTCGTGGGAGGCATATTTGTTTAGGGACATCGTCATTCCAGACAAGCCTGTTAAAATATGTGCCTTGTTCCTCAGACTAGGCCAGCCTACGGGTCTCTCCGGGGACGTGGGCAGTGCAATCAATCCTCTTTGATCCTGAGCCATCCTCACTGGTTTAGTCTGCTAGGCCTGCCTTCACAAAATACTGCAGACTGGGGAACTTAAACCACGGGATTTTTATTGTCTTCCTGTGCTGGAGGCTGGAAGTCTGACATCAAGCTGTGGGCAGGGTTGGTTTCTTTTTTTATTCTTTATTTATTTATTTTTGGCTGCGTGAGCTGGGTCTTCATTGCTGCGCAGCGGCTTTCTCTAGTGGTGGCGAGCGGAGGCTCCTGTCTTGTTGCAGCCCACGGGCTTCTCATCGCGGTGGCTTTCATTTGTTGCAGAGCACGGGTTCTAGAGCCCGTGGGCTCAGTAGCTGTGGAGCATGGGCTCAGTTGCCCCTGGGCATGTGGGATCTTAGTTTCCAGACCAGGGATTGAACCCATGTCCCCTGTGCTGGAAGGCAGACCCCAACCACTGGATCACCAAGGAAGTCCCAGGGTTGCTTTCTGTTGAACTCTCCCTCTCTGGCTTGCGTATGGCCGCCTTCTCCCTGTGGCTTCACACGTCCATCCCGCTGTGTGTTTCTATGTCCAAATTTCCTTTTCTTCTAAGGGCACCAGTCATAGTGACCTAGGCCCATGTTGATAACCTCATTTTATCTCTTTACAGAATTTAGCTCCAAATACATGCACATTCTGAAGTCCTGGGGGTCAAGACTTCAACATAAGAGTTTTGAGGGGTGACACAGTTCAGTCCATAATGCTAACCCTGTAATGCTCCCCGGCCTCCAGCCTGGGTGTCCTCCAGCCCAGGGGACCCAGAGCTTTTCTAACCCCAGTGTTTCTACCAACTGGGCTCTAAGCAGCGGTCCTGCTGCTTCCATTGCTTCTGTTCCTACAGGCGGAAGGATGTCCCCCTTGGAGAGAGGTGCTGTCTCCTCCCATCTGACAGCACAGAGAAGTGAGGGCGCAGAGAGGTCGGGATGCTGATCTAAGGTCACACAGGATTCACATTGAGGCAACCTGGCTCCAGAGGCAGTCCTGTTAACCAGGACTCAGGAGCCCACCCCCCAGACTCAGGAGGAGGCGCTCAGCATCGTGGCCCTGGTGGCGTTTCTTTCATGCTGATAATTCTATTTGTTTATTTGTGGCTGTGCAGGATCGTCATTGCTGCGAAGGCTTTTCCCTAGTTGCGGCGAGCTGGAGCCACTCTTCCTCGCGTTGCGCAGGCTTCTCATGGAGGTGCCTTCTCTTTTTGCTCCGAGGCATGTGGGATCTTCCCGGACCAGTGTTCCAGCCCATGTCTCCTGCGTTGGCAGGCAGATTCTTTATACTGCGCCACCAGGGAAGCCCTGGTGATGTTTCTTGAAGCCACTTGGTTGGGCTTTCGACCACTTTGTGTTGTTCTGGAACTGGGATCTCACTGCATTAGTTAGAGCAGGGATGAGCGAAGTGTCTAGAGACAGGATCTTGTTACGTTTCTGAGATGCTGGACACCGCCCCCACTCGCAGCCCCACTGGTTGTTCCCCATGCAGAGAAATTGCTAGACATTCAATCCTTACTCAGAAAACCTCGATGTGCAGAGTCTAAGATCTGGTCTTCTCGGATGCCTCTGACATTCTTAGCAACTTCCTGGGAACCGGCACAAACTTGGGGAAGAAGTGGGGACACCCACTCTGCTTTGATGAGAGTGTGGTGTCAACCCAGCGCAGCCTCCTAGGGGCCACAGCAGAAGCCTGGGGGGAGCTTTGGTCAGCTAGTTCTCCCTCCAGAGCCCAGGCCTCCCCGCTTCTCCCGAGGAAGCTTCCTGTGCTCTCTCAGCTGGGCTGGCTGGCTGGAGGGGAGCTGGGTTCTGCTGGGGGATTTTGTTAGGCTGCCTGGGTGGGAGCCTCTGGCCTGGGCTGCATAGCACGGGCCTTGGTGAGGCTTTGAGCTGCCTGGGGTCCTGGGAGGAGGTGGTGGCCGCTGGCTGGGGTGAGCGTGCTGTCTGCTGGGGCTAACATCAAGGGCTGAGCTCAGGTTCTATGTCTGGTGGCCTGGCCTTGGGCTCTGATTCTTGGCTGAACCCTTCCTTGGACTGTGCTAAGCACTGGGCTGGGCTCTGGAAGGCTCAGCACCAAACGTCTTTAGCTGTTGGGCTGGGCTGGTTGACGGGCCAGGCTGAGCTCTGAGCTTCGTCTGGGCGACTCTGGATGGTGGCTCTGGCCTGGCAGGACCGGGTAGACTGGTCCCGTGCGTCTGTGGATGAGCTGGCCTCCAAATCCGGTCTCGGGCTGGGTTGGGCGGGGAGTTGGCCTTGGTGGTGCTGCTGTGCTGTTTGTCATCTCTTTCGGGGGCAGCGATGACTTCTGGGCTTGGATTGAGTTCTGGGCTGGACTGGGAGGTGTTTTCCTGCTGAACTCCAGAAATCAAGGCTTAAGTTTCAGGTTTAAACACTGCGTCCAGGTAAGGTGGGTACAGTCTCATCTGGACATAAAATACCTTGTGAGAGTCCCACTAGCTATCCCACTAGTTTTACACATCAGTTCAGCCGCTCAGTTGTGTCTGACTCTTTGCGCCCCCATGGACTGCAGCACGCCAGGCTTCCCTGTCCCTCCCCAACTCCCGGAGCTTACTCAATCTCACATCCATCGAATCGGTGATGCCATCCAACCATCTCATCCTCTGTCGTCCCCTTCTCCTCCCGCCTTCAATCTTTCCCAGTATCAGGATCTTTTCCAATGAGTCAGTTCTTTGCATCAGGTGGCCAAAGTATTGGAGTTTCAGCTTCAGCATCAGTCCTTCCAATGAATATTCAGGACTGATTTCCTTTAGGATGGACTGGTTGGATCTCCTTGCAGTCCAAGGGACTCTCAAGAGTCTTCTCCAACACCACAGTTCAAAAGCATCAATTCTTCAGTGCTCAGCTTTCTTTATAGTCCAACTCTCACATCCATACATGACTACTGAAAAACCATAGCTTTGACCTTTGTTGGCAAAGTAATGTCTCTGCTTTTTAATATGCTCTCTAGGTTGGTCATAGCTTTTCTTCCAAGGAGTAAGTGTCTTTTAATTTCATGGCCGCAGTCACCATCTGCAGTGATTTTGCAGCCCCCCCAAAATAAAGCCTCTGTTTCCATTGTCTTCCCATCTATTTGCCATGAAGTGATAGGACCAGATGCCATGATCTTAGTTTTCTGAATGTTGAGTTTTATGCCAACTGGACATGGAACAACAGACTGGTTCCAAATAGGAAAAGGAGTATGTCAAGGCTGTATATTGTCACCCTGCTTATTTAACTTATATGCAGAGTACATCATGAGAAACGCTGGACTGGAAGAAACACAAGCTGGAATCAAGATTGCCAGGAGAAATATCAATAATCTCAGATATGCAGATGACATCACCCTTATGGCAGAAAGTGAAGAGGAACTAAAAAGCCTCTTGATGAAAGTGAAAGAGGAGAGCGAAAAAGTTGGCTTAAAGCTCAACATTCAGAAAATGAAGATCATGGCATTCGGTCCCATCACTTCATGGGAAATAGATGGGGAAACAGTGGAAACAGTGTCAGACTTTATTTTTTTGGGCTCCAAAATCACTGCAGATGGTGATTGCAGCCATGAAATTAAAAGACACTTACTCCTTGGAAGAAAAGTTATGACCAACCTAGATAGCATATTCAAAAGCAGAGATATTACTTTGCCGACTAAGGTCCGTCTAGTCAAGGCTATGGCTTTTCCTGTGGTCATGTATGGATGTGAGAGTTGGAGTGTGAAGAAGGCTGAGCACCGAAGAATTGATGCTTTTGAACTGTGGTGTTGGAGAAGACTCTCGAGAGTCCCTTGGACTGCAAGGAGATCCAACCAGTCCATTCTGAAGGAGATCAGCCCTGGGATTTCTTTGGAAGGAATGATGCTAAAGCTGAAACTCCAGTCCTTTGGCCACCTCATGCGAAGAGTTGACTCATTGGAAAAAACTCTGATGCTGGGAGGGATTGGGGGCAGGAAGAGAAGGGGACGACCGAGGATGAGATGGCTGGATGGCATCACTGACTCGATGGACGTGAGTCTGAGTGAACTCCAGGAGTTGGTGATGGACAGGGAGGCCTGGCGTGCTGCGATTCATGGGGTCACAAAGAGTCAGACACAACTGAGCGACTGAACTGAACTGAACTGAAGCCAACTTTTTCACTCTCTTCTTTCACTTTCATCAAGAGGCTCTTTAGTTCCTCTTCACTTTCTGCCATAAGGGTGGTGTCATTTGCATATCTGAGGTTATTAATATTTCTCCTGGCAATCTTGTTTCTAGCTTGTGCTTCATCCAGCCCAGCGTTTCTCATGATGTACTCTGCATATAAGTTAAATAAGCAGCGTGACGATATACAGCCTTGAAGTACTCTTTTCCTGATTTGGAACCAGTCTGTTGTTCCATGGCCAGTTCTAACTGATGCTTCTTGACCTGCATACAGATTTCTCAGGAGGCAGGTAAGGTAGTCTAGTAAAGTCAAAGGCTTTGGCATAGTCAATAAAGCAGAAATAGATGTTTTTCTGGAACTCTCTTCCTTTTTCAATGATCCAGTGGATGTGGGCAATTTGATCTCTGGTTCCTCTGCCTTTTCCAAAACCAGCTTGAACATCTGGAACTTCAAGTTCACATACTGTTGAAGCCTGGCTTGGAGAATTTTGAGCACTACTTTGTTATCGTGTGAGATGAGTGCAGTTGTGCTGTAGTTTGAGCATTCTTTTGGCATTGCCTTTCTTTGGGTTTGGAGTGAAACCTGACCTTTTCCAGTCCTGTGGCCACTGCTGAGTTTTCCAGATTTGCTGGCATATTGAGTGCAGCACTTTCACAGCATCATCTTTTAGGATTTGAAATAGCTCAACTGGAATTCCATCACCTCCACTAGCTTTGTTTGTAGTAGTGCTTCCTAAGGCCCACTTGACTTCACATTCCAGGTTGTCTGGTTCTAAGTGAGTGATCACACCATCGTGGTTACCTGGGTCATGAAGATCTTTTTTTGTATAGTTCTTCTGTGTATTCTTATCACCTCTTCTTAATATCTTCTGCTTCTGTTAGGTCCATACCATTTCTGTCCTTTATTGTGTCCATCTTTTCATGAAAATTTCCCTTGGTATCTATAATTTTCTTGAAGAGATCTCTAGTCTTTCCCATTCTGTTGTTTTCCTCTATTTCTTTGTATTGATCACTGAGGAAGGCTTTCTTATCTCTCCTTGCTATTCTTTGGAACTCTGCATTCAAATGGGTATATCTTTCCTTTTCTCCTTTGCCTTTCACTTCTCTTCTTTTCTAAGCTATTTTAGGCCTCCTCAGACAACTGTTTTGCATATGGTAGTATGCATATGTCAATCCTGATCTCCCAGTTCATCCCCTACCACTGGGCTGTGTATTGTAGGGAGCTCAGCTCAGTGCTCTGTGATGACCTAGAGGGGTGGGATGGAGAAGGGGGGAGGGAGGCCCCATAGGGAGGGGAGATATATATATATATATATATGGCTTCTCTGATAGCTCAGCTGGTAAAGAATCCGTTTGCAATGCAGGAGACCCGAGTTTAATTCCTGGGTCAGGAAGAGTCCCTGGAGAAGGGATAGGCTATCCATTCCAGTATTCTGAGGCTTCCCTGGTGGCTCAGCTGGTAGAAAATTTGCCTGCAATGCAAGAGACCTAGGTTTTATCCCTGGGTTGGGAAGATCCCCTGGAGAAGAGAAAGGCTATCCACTCCAGCATCTGGCCTGGAGAATTCAATTACATGGACTGTATAGTCCATGTGATCGTAGAGAGTTGGACACGACTGAGTGACTTTCACTTTCATACACACCACCCACATAACTGATTCACTTCGTTGTACAACAGAAGCCAACTCAAGGTTGTAAAGCAAATATACTCCAATTAAAAAAATTCTGTACTACTCTTGAAAGCAATACCTTTGAGATCTTTGGGGACCATCCCATGCTGTCGCTTCCACCCTGGAAGAGTAGGGTTGCCTGGATCTTTGACCAAGTGGGGGAGCAGGTGGCAGGGGTCAGTGGTATCCTGCCTGCCGAAGGAGGGCCATCAGTTGTGAGCTGATAAGCAGGCTTGTTGAGCTGGCCCTTCTGCTTCTACCTGTGTGACTTCAGGCTGGTTATTGAGCTCCTCTGTGCCCCTACTTGTCTCACCTGTAAGATGGGAATAAATAGAACCTCCTGCCTAGGACAGGTGTTTGCTGTGTAGGAGTTGTGTGCACGCGCCTATGTCTGTCTGTCCATCCATCTCTGGAATCTCTGAGCACTGGGATACGGGTCTTGGGGGGCAATCTGAGTCAAACATTTCTTTGTAGGTTGGCCTTGGAGCTGTTACGATGAGAGGGAGGTAGGGCCTTGTCCTTCCTGTCTGGAGAGGCCCATCAGAGTCCCTGGTGTCCCCCACCCAAGTCCCAGTGCCTGGGCAGAGCTCTGCTGGTCAGAGACTGCACAGACCCAGGGTGTGGTGGCCACAAACAATACATGCTGCAGAGAAGGGGAAGTTGACACAGGCTTGTATGCTGCTCCAGGCCCCTGGCCTCCACCTGGCAGCCTCCCTACCCGTCACAGCGGGGCACGGAAGCCCCTAGGCTGGCGTTCTGAACTAAGGGAGCCCAGCTGGGGGTGGACAAGAGTTAGACATGAGAGCCCTCCTGGAGTGGCCCCCAGGCCCCAGCCCACCCAGTTCCCCTCAGGCACACCAGGGGTGGCCCTGCGCTGAGGTTTTGAATCAGGCTCTATTTGGATGTTGTCTCTGAGAAAAGGAAAAATTAATAAATCATTTTAAATTAAAATTTAAAATTATCTTTTTTTTTTTTTGGTCTTGTCTTCCATATGGTCCATGTGTTAAGGTGTACAATGGAAGCCAAGCAGAAATGCTGTGCATAGCTTATTTGCATGCAAACATCAGTGTGTTAGACGGGTATCAGTGACAAGGGTCTATGTCACAAACTACTTTCCATGGTGGATTAAAACCACTTTAAAAAGTACCCCCAAATGCATCCACAACTGTGCTTACTCAGAGCCCTCGCAGGTGTTTTTTTTTTTTTTTTTAATATATATGTTTTATTGAAGTATCGTTGATTTGTCATGCTATGCCAATCTCTGCAGCATGCAGGATCTGTGATCTTCATTGCGGCACGAGGGATCTTAAGTTACATCGGGAAGGATCTAGTTCCCTGACCAGGGATTGAACTTAGGCTCCCTGCATTGGGGGCACGCACTCCTAGCCTCTGGACCACCAGGGTAACCCCTCGGTGTTTCTGTCTCTAAGGAGAGAGTGATCGCGCTTCCTTGTGCTGTGTTGGGGTTTCCAGGAGGCAGACACTGAGAGGGAGTTAGGTGTGCGAGAGGTTCACGGGGGGAGGCTGTGAAAGGCAGAGGGGTAAGGAGAGTGGCGTTGGGTGAGAAACAGCTTCTGGCCAAATGCAAGTCCGACACCTGTAGGAGGAGAGATGGAAGGAAGCAGAAGGGGGCAGGGGACGCTTCTGACTGAGGTACAGATGAAGTCTTGGCCAACCCAGTGGGATGCCCTGGAGTAAAGATTCTCCCAAGAGGAACCCTGTATAGACAGAAATGGCTGGGCACACGGTGGGTGCTGCCTGGGAAGAGGGCGGCCTTTAAGGTGAATCCCAAGGGTGTTGCAAATGGAGGCTGCCAGCTGACTGCTCTCCTTGATCGGCTGGCAAGCGCTTCTGCACAGGGATGTCTAAACAGCGCACCTCCACGCTGCCTCACTCCCTCATCTGTGAGGGGGAGATGGAGCGGACCTAGCGCTTTGCCTGGCCTGGAGAGACGGCTCAAGCATAACCCTTCTTTCCCCCCTCGCCTCCAGGGGACAGCGCCCCATTGCAGGGCTGCCATGGGAGGCTCCTGGTGGTAAAGGAAAAGCTCCTTGAAGGTGAAGCCTGTTCTCTCCCCAAAGTTCTCCATCATGCTAGACATAGCCACGCTTCTGTTTTTTGGAGACTTTCCAGAGGCTCCTTAAACTTCCCATGACATCACGGTTCATGGGAAAAGCTGGGGTCACCTGGCAGGAGATGAGAGTTCTCATCTTGGCTCTGTTGCCATTATGGTTGTGACCTCGGGCAGTATCTTATACTCTTAGATTTTCTTGTTGTTGTTTAAGGATTCACATATAAGTGAGATCATGCAGTGCATAGCATTGCAAAGAATCAGACACAACTGAAGCGATTGAGCACACACACACACACACACACACACACATATCCCTCAACATAAACACCCCCAAAAGTAATTAATAAGGAGTGAGATATAAACTAAACATCAATAGACTCTGTAGTCTTTTCTTCCCTCATATGATGAGGTTATATTGAACACTCTGAGTGTGGTGGGAGAGGACAGTGCTGGGAGCAACATGGAACATTTCTAAGGAAAGAATGCCAGGGTCACAGCAATCCTACTGCTGGGCATACACACCATGGAAACCAGAATTGAAAGAGACACGTGTACCCCAATGTTCATTGCAGTACTGTTTATAATAGCCAGGACATGGAAGCAACCTAGATGTCCATCAGCAGACGAATGGATAAGAAAGCTGTGGTACATATACACAATGGAGTATTACTCAGCCATTGAAAAGAACACATTTGAATCAGTTCTAATGAGGTGGATGAAACTGGAGCCTATTATACAGAGTGAAGTAAGCCAGAAAGAAAAACACCAATACAGTATACTAACGCATATATATAGAATTTAGAAAGATGGTAACGATACCCTGTATGTGAGACAGCAAAAGAGACACAGATGTAAAGAACAGTCTTTTGGACTCTGTGGGAGAGGGTGAGGGCGGGATGATTTGGGAGAGTGGCATTGAAACAGGTATAATATCATATATGAAATGAATCACCAGTCCAGGTTCAATGCATAATACAGGGTGCTCGGGGCTGGTGCACTGGGATGACCCAGAGGGATGGTACAGGGAGGGAGGTGGGAGAGGGGTTCAGGATGGGGAACACGTGTACACCCGTGGCGGATTCATGTTGATGTATGGCAAAACCAATACAATATTGTAAAGTAATTAGCCTCCAATTAAAATAAATAAATTAAAAAATGGAAATTATGGGGAAAAAAAAGAACGCCAGGGTCAGACACGTGCTTTTAGACGAATCGTAAAGTGTCATGGTGTCATGGCAGGCAGCTGGAGGCAGGAGGCCAGTGAGCAGAGGGTGGTATTGAAATGACCGTGAAAGATACACACGAGGACAGCGCGGTGTGGGTGCAGCAGAGAGCAGGCCTGGAGAGAGATGGGGAGGCTGATGGCATGTGGGCTGGTGCGAGGGAGAGGGCCTTGGGCTGACTTGGCTTCCAGCTCAGGGCACTAAAACCTGAAGTGCAAGGACTGAAAGTCGGGACCCCCAGCTCCAGTGGCCTCAGCAGTGGCCTCTTCACCTGCAGAAAGAACAAGTAGCTGCTGCAGGATGTGAGGCAGGCGTGGCCCATGAGGAACTAGTCACAGTCGGATACTTTTGAAATTCAGTACAGTGAAAGAAAACCCGTGGAGTTAAGCCCGTAGATTTTGAGGTCCTGGAAGCAAAGGAGAGTTCGGGCGACTACAGCAGGCAGGTACTGAGGAGACGGCCTGGGGAGGGAGTGGGGGGTGGCTTAATCAATATTATCTTCTGAGCCAGCACGCTCTGCTGAGGCTCTTCTCCATTTCGCCTCACTCCACATTAGCTCCTGGCCACTGGCTCCTCCCAGGTCCTGCCTGCCTGGCCACCCCCATCCCATCCCCATGCTGATCGTGATCTGGGACTGTCCCCGACTCCACTCCTGGCCCCCACCCAGCACCTGCCAGTGAATCAGGGAGGGGCAGGAGGCTGCCCCCCACCCCTGCCCAACCCCCAGCCCTTGAGAGAGGAGACAGGACAGTGATGAGCAGAGAGAAGGGTGAGCTGAGCTGCAGTCTGGGGTTTTCCCTGCACCCCAGCTTTGCCAGCCCAGCCCCTCCACACTGGATCAGAACTGCAAGCCCCTGGGAGGCGCCCAACCCTGAGGGTGGAAACCAGTGGTCCTGTTAGCTCTTGACGTCTTAAAACAGTTGAAATAATTTCCAATTTATTGTTGCAGAAACTGTATAAATATTAGTGTAATAATAGTAGTATGATGCACAATTGTACAGAGACCAAGAGTTGCAACCATAGTATAAAAGCCAACTATTAACATTCTGCCACATTTTGCCTTCAATGTGTACATATATTTTTTCCCCTTAACCAACCGAGAGTTAGTTGTAGACATCATACCTTTTACCCCTAATCTCAGTATTTCAGACATTCCCTACCAAAGTGCTCTTATCTAATTCAACTCTGATAAAATCCTATTATCTAATATAGATGCTCAGTCGTGTCCGATTCTTTGCGACCCCATGGACTATAGCCCGCCAAGCTCCTCTGCCCATGGGAATTTTCCAGGCAAGAATACTGGAGTGGGCTGCCGTGCCCTCCTCCAACCCAGGGATTGAACCCATGTCTCCCGCATTGCACATGGATGCTTTACTGTCTGAGCCACCAGGGAAGTCCATACAAACATATAAATTTTTACCAATTGTTCCAAAAAAGACTGGCAGCCTTTTTTCCTTCACTGCAGGGAGTGTTCAACCCAAGACCATGCACTGCAGTTAGCTGTCCTCTCCCTTTCCTTTCCTTTCATCTGAAACAGTCACAGTCTTTGGCTTTCTTTATCTTGATATTTTTGAGAAACACAAACGAGTTGTTTTGTAGAATATCCCTTAATTTGGGGCAGTCTGATGTTTTCCAAATAGGTTATTGCATTCTGGCAGGAGTAATTCATGAGTGATACTGTGTCTTCTGCTCCTCGTCTTTGGGAAAAAAAAAAAAAAGGCACCAGTTGCAAATATAAAAACCTGAGAGAGCTAAGACCCACTCCAGTGCTCTTGCCTAGAGAATCCCAGGAATGAGGGAGTCTGGTGAACTGCCGTCTATGGGGTCGCACAGAGTCGGACACGACTGAAGCAACTTAGCAGCAGCAGCAGGAGAGAGAGCTAAGATGTTGTCTCCATTTCTGGATCCTCTCATGGACAGATGGCTGGGTTCCCAGGTGGTGGTAGTGGTAAAGAACTTGCTGGCAATGCAGGAGACCCAATGAGATGTGGGCTCAGTCCCTGGGTTGGGAAGATCCCCTGGAGGAGGGCCTGGCTACCCACTCCAGTACTCTTGCCTGGAGAATCCCATGGACAGAGGCGCCTGGCGCGCTACAGTCCTTGGGGTTGCAAAGAGTCAGGCATTACTAAGTCACCAAGTGAAGCGACTTAGCACGCATGCATGGGCCCTGGGCCTGGGATCCCACTGGAGCTGCTCTGGTGGGTGCCCTAGGTGGGGCAGAAGCACTAGGGTGCCAGCCCCTCACTTGGCCTGTCCTCTTCATCTTGGCACACCCAGCTGGCCAGACACTGTGTATAATTCCTGATGGTTCAACTATAGAGGGCCAGTGAGTGACCTATGAGCTCACAGCTGGTCCAGGGCCCCCTGGGCCTTCAGCAGCCCCTGTTTTGTTAGTGTAATAACAAGGGAGTAGGTTCAAATTTTGCTTATCAAGCTTTATTAACACAGGAATGGGGGCACTGGCTCTTTTTGAGCAATTGTACCCTCAGTTCAGTTCAGTTCAGTCACTCACTTGTGTCTGATTCTTTGTGACCCCATGGACTGCAGCACACCAGGCTTCCCTGTCCATCACCAACTCCTGGAGCTTGCTCAAACTCATGTCCATCGAGTTGGTCATGTCATTCAACCATCTCATCCTCTGCCGTCCCCTTCTCCTGCCTTCAATCTTTCCCAGCATCAGGGTCTTTTCCAATCTGGTGGGAGGAGGGTGGCGTGGGGAGGGGACTGCGAATGTCCCTAAGTAGCAAGGGGTGTTTTGGCCCTTCTCCAGAGCTTCCCTGGTAGCTCCGTGGTGAAGAATCTGCCTGCAATGCAGGAGACCCGGGTTTAATCGCTGGGTGGGGAAGGTTCCGTGAAGGAAATGGTAACCCACTCCAGTATTCTTGCCTGAGATATCCCATGGACAAAGGAGCCTGGCAGACTACAGTCCATGGGGTTGCAGAGTCGGACACAACTTAGCGACTAAACAACAACAGCAAAGCAAAGGGTGTCTCTTGGACCCCCTCCAGCCTGCCTTCCTCCCCATGTGGCTTCTCCATCATGGGCCTTCTTTTTTTTTTTTTTCCTTGCTGTTTATTCCACTAGATGAACACTAGGTGGCAGTGGTCCCCCGTTAAAAACCCAGAGAACCCCAGCAGCTTGGGACACTGACCACAGAACAGCCTGCACAGCCGGCAAACACGTGGACTCCAGCCAGCCCAGTGGTTTTATGCCCTTTTCAGCCCTGGACTCCTTTCTAGTGATGATATCTCCCCTCCTCCCCCTTAAAAAATTGAGATAGAATTCACATACCGTTAACATTCAAAAGTGTACAACTCAGTGGTTTTTAGTATATTCATAAGGCTGTGAAACCATCACCATTATCGAATTTCAGAACATTTTCATTCTGATGAGATCTTATATGGAAAGCTTTGACTGGGGGCAAGAAGCTGTTGATAGCCCGCTTGGCACAGAGAGCGGTAAACCCTGGGACCACTCTGCCCCTTGGAGCCAAACAGTATTTGCTCTCCCTGCCCGCCCCCACCCCCCAGTCTCAGGCATCTGATAATGGCAAGGATGGAGGCAAATTTGAAATAAATGGTTTTTTCTAGCATCTCCCCATAGCATTTCCTTCCTCTGCCCCCAAAGCAAGTGAGAGAGAGAGAAGGAATCTCTGGAGGAGGTTGGGATTTTTTTCTGGTTTACGCCCTGCCCTCGCCCTTGCTAGGCCATTAAGTCAGCATTTGTGCTGTGGTCTTGCCATCAGACTGGCGTGCAATGGGCCGGCAGGCTTGTTGGGAGAGCTCGGCATGACTGTGGTCAGTTTGCGGTCTGGAGAATTCCAGCCTCGCTCGAGACACCCCCTCTTCTCTCTCCTCTAGTCCCACCTCCCACCCCCCAGGTCTCGGCAGCTTTGGGAAAAGACCACAGGGTTTCTGCAGCTCCTTGGGGCAGGGCTTCCCCAGTGGCTCAGACGGTAAAGAATCTGCCTGCCTGGACACCTGGGTTCGATCCCTGGGTTGGGAAGATCCCCTGGAGGAGGGCATGACAACCCACTCCAGTATTCTTGACTGGAGAATTCCATGGACAGAGGAGCCTGGTGGGCCCCAATCCATGGGGTCACAAAGAGTCAGACAGGACTGAGCGACTCACACACTAACACACATCAAGGAATTTGGCATTCTGTGTATGGGAAGATGTAAGCCTCTGGGCTCACTGAATTCATTCCTCTCCTGTGCACCTCTGCTCACTGGGGCCAGTTGTGTTTCCTTGTTCGCTTTGCTTCTTGCGCTCTCCCATCCCTTCAGCAGTCACCGTGGTGGGTGGCAGCATCCCCTGGATCCCAGTTTTGGGAGCCCCCATTCACATTTGGAGGTCTGGAAGCCCTGATGGCCGTGACATTTCTTGTTTATTAATATAGCAGGGGATATTTTCATTTCACGGGGCAAATGCAGTTAGTGTTCATTCAACAGTCTCCAAGCTGGTTCCCTGCAAGGTTAGTTGGGGCACTGACTAGTTCTGGTTGAGTGACAGCCACTTCTGAGCCAAGGCAGCGAAGACTAGGGTGCCTGCACTGGCCCCCTCTCTTCTGCTGGAGCGACATCCAGACAGGACAGCAGCTCATCAGAGGAGGACGGTCCCAGGCCTGTGATGTGAAGGGCGGTGCTCCTTGCTGGGTGCAGCCTTGCTTGGTTGGGCAGGCCTCCTGCAGCTGTGGTTACTCCTCATCCTGACCGATGCCCCCTTCATCTGTGCAAGGACCGCCCCCCAGAGCGGACCCAAGAGCAGAGAACAGAAGGCCCCACCAATCAGGCAGTCCGTTTCCATGACAATGCCCCTTCTTCCTCGCACTGTCTCTCCACCCTGCCCCCAACACAGCAGAGGGGCCAGAGTCCCAGGGCCCAGGAGACCACCCTCTCTCCTCACTTCAAGACTGTTGGGAGGAAGCCCATTCTGCATGTGGGGAAACAGAAAAAACAGATGCTAACTGCAGACCGACCTTTCGACTAAACTGGGTTTCTAGGAACTGGAAGTACCTGGAACACTCTGGGATCCCCCAGGAAGTCCTTGAAGGGCAGGAAAGGGAGATTATTCCTTGGAGTGTGGCCAGAGTGCTGGTTGGAGACGAACAAGGCTGTTCTACGGTTGTTGTCCTTCTCGATGGAGCATTTCCTTTTTTAAAAGATTTTTTTTGATGTGGTCCATTTTTAAAGTCTTTTATTGACTCTGTTACAACATTGCTTCTGTTTTTTTGTTTTGGCTTTTTAGCTGCAAGACACGTGGGATCTTATCTTCCCAACCATGGATCAAACCTGAAGCCCCTGCACGAGAAGGCGAAGTCTTAGCCACTGGACCACCAGGGAAGCCCCGAGGGCACTCCTTTATTTCTTAGGCTCCCAGGACACCTGGAGATGCTCTGGAGGAAGCGAGGCCGGGGTGGGGTGGGGCTGTGGAGCCCCCTCCCCCGTCTGCGGCCCTCTCCTTGCATTGCATGCTGTGGCCCAAGGCTCCTCTGTGGGCACTCTCGGACCGTGTGGAGCACTGTCTGAAAACCAGGGAAGAAACTCCACTCGCTTGTTGTCCCAGCAGCTTGCACCCGGGCAGCCCCAGGGCTCCTGCATTGGATGGTGTGCAATGGTCTCAAAGATCCAAGTGCTGAGGACGCACGCAGCCAGCCTCTCTTTCCACCCAGCAGCTGTGCCGTGTCCGCCAAAGCCACAGAGGAAGGTGTCAGAATGGCTGCGCCCGAGGTCAAGGCTCCCCTCCCTGGAGCTGATGCTGGAGTCCTGTCATTCGTGAGTCAGTGACGTCCAAGTCACATGGATTGAGTTGCCTGCACTTAACATCTGGATGACTAACATCTGCTTTCTCTCTGTGCCTTGGATCTTCTGCTAAGACCCAGCCCCTGCCCGAGAAATTTGGAGTTCGGGGTGGGGAGGGTAGAGAAACTTGCACACACACACACACCCACACAGAAATATACACAGAGTGGGGTCTAGGATATATGAACAGCCAGGCTGAGGGCTGAGTCCTGCTCCGGGGACAGAGAGGCCCTGGGAAGATGCCACCTGCTCCGCACAAGGCCTGCACTGAGTCCTCAGGGTGGGGTGAGTGGTGATGGCTTCCTGCTGGGCAGAGGGAGAATCCTGATTGTGGTCAAGCAGAGCAACACAGGGGCGTCCCTCCATGCTGTTACCAAATCCTGTAGATTTTTACCTACTATGCTCTGTGTCCCTCTTCTTCATGGCCATCAAAGTTGGGCTCTATTCTGGCCTGTTCAGGGCTTCCCAGGTGGCGCTAGTGGTAAAGAACCTGCCGGCCAATGCCGGAGACTCAAGAGACTCGGGTTTGATCCCTGGATTGGGAAGATCCCCTGGAGGAGAGCTTGGCAACCCACTCCAGTGTTCTTGCTGGGAGAAACCCATGGACAGAGGAGCCTGGTGAGCTACAGTCCATTGGGTCACAAAGAGTCAGACACGACTGAAGTGGCTTAGCACACATGCACGTATAGAAATATAAGGTCGGCCCTGAAGGAGCCCAGCTAAGCTCTGGGTTGGGAGGGTGAGAGAGGGCTCAGAGAGGAGGCCGAGCATCTGAGCCTCATCACATTCACCTGGAGAGTTCGTTAAAACCAGGAACGCTGGTGCCATCCCAGAGTTTCTGATTCAGCAGGTCTAGGGTGGGGTGCCAGGAATGAATTGCATTTCTAGTATGTTTACAGCTGCAGCTGGTGCTGCTGGGCTGGGGAGCACACTGGAGGACCTCTGGTCTGGGAGATCGAGAGGCTGGAGGCTCAGAGGTGGGCTGGGGTAGGGGTGGGAGCGTGGTCGGAGCAGAGATGGTGGGTAACGTGGTTACATCCCATTGCTGTCTGTGGGGCCCATGTATGGAAGGTGGGGTGCCCCTACAGCAGGTGGCCAACCTGGCCCCCACATCGCCATCACAACTGCCATTTGCTGAGGTCTTGCCATCCGCCAAGGTCTTGCCATCTGCCAGGCACGGGGCTAAGTGCACCCTTGATGTGAGCTGTGGGTCTCCCGTGCACCCACCTGAAAGCTGGGGGTACTGACCGTTATGCCACTTACCTCCCAGAGTCACAGGGAGGATGAAAGGTGGCTCTGCACCTAGGATCAGAAACTTAAAAAATGGCAGAATGAACAACAAACAGGAGGCCCCCACCATGGCATCATGGGGGCGCAGAAGGCCGTTCCTAAGAGTTGCCTTCTCCTCTGAAAAAGGAGGCATCTAACTCTGCTCCACGGCCTAGTGTAGAAGGAGGGATGATGGCCCCAGAGATGTCCTTGTCCTAATCCCTAGAACCTGTAGCTTGTGTGGACAAGGGACTTTGCAGATGTGATTATAAAGGACCTTGAGATGGATAGATGATCTTGAATTATACACATGGGCTTGATGTAGTCATAGGGTTCTTATAAAGGAAAGGAGGCAGCAAAATGGGAGACAAAGAGATGTGATGATAGGATCAGAGTCAGAGAGAGAAAGAGAGATTTGTAGATGCTTCACTGCTGATTTTGAAGATGGAAGAGGGGGCCACGAGCCCAGGAATGCAGGTGGCCTCAAGAAGCTGACAAAGCCTAGGAAGTGGGCTTTCTTCTAGAACCTCCAGAGGGAAGCAACCCTCTTGAGATCTTCATTTTCGGACTTCTGGCCTCCAGAACTGAGAACAGTTTTGTGTTGGTTTAAGCTACCAACTCATTGGAAAAGACCCTGATGCTGGGAAAGATTGATGGCAGGAGGAGAAGGTGGCAGAGAATGAGATGGTTGGATGGCATCACTGACTCAATGGACATGAGTTTGAGCCAACTCCTGGAGATGGTGAAGGACAGGGAAGCCTGGTGAGCTGCAGTCCTGGGGCTGCAGAGTCAGACACGACTGAGCGATTGAACAGCAACACTACTGCTGCTGCTGCTGCTGCTGAGTCGCTTCAGTCGTGTCCGACCCTGTGCAACTCCACAGACGGCAGCCCACCAGGCTCCCCCATCCCTGGGATTCTCCAGGCAAGAACACTGGAGTGGGCTGCCATTTCCCTCTCCAATGCATGAAAGTGAAAGGGAAGTCGCTCAGTCGTGTCCGACTCTTTGCAACCCCATGGACTGCAGCCTACCAGGCTCCTCCATCCATGGGATTTTCCAGGCAAGAGTACTGGAGTGGGGTGCAATCGCCTTCTCCAGAACAACAACACTAAGGAATGGTTAAAATGGTAAATTTTATGTTAAGTATATTTTACCACAATTTAAAAAATCCCCTGTATCTAAATAAAACTGCCTGTGCAGAACCTACCATTCACATCCATGAATTCAAAACCATTCACTGAAAAAAAAAAAAAAGTACAATTTTGGATGATGCTGGGAGAAAAGTGAGAAAGTTCCAGTCCAGTCAAAGCTGAAGAACCACGTGCCTTAGGGACATGTAGCCGCTAGATTCCGTTGGAAGATGTGGTCTCTGTGGGGAGATGCATTTCTTGGGTGGGGGGACCTTGGAAGGCTTCGGAGGAGGTGGCCCTCCAGCTGTAGCTTGCAGAGCAGGTGGTGGAAAGCTGGACAGAGGGCTATGTGGGGCCTCCTGGGCCCTGAGCTGGGCTTCTGAGGGGTCCTTACCGAGGAAATTCTGCTAAGAAGAGGTGATTTAAAAAAAAACTTTGTATTTTGTATTGGGGTATAGCCAGTTAACAAGGCTGTGATGGTTTCGGGTGGACAGGAAAGGGACTCAGCCATACGTATACATTTGTTCATTCTCCCCCAGCTCCCCTCCCACCCAGGCGGCTACATAATGTTGAGCAGAGTTCCCTGTGCTCTGCAGGAGGACCTTGTTGATTAGCCATTTAAAATGTACCAATAGCAGTGTGTACACGTCCACCCCAAACTCCCTAACTATCCCTTGCCCTCATCCTTCCCCCGGCAGTAAGAGGTTTATTTATCTTACTTGGCTCAGATGGTAAAGAATCCGCCTGCAATGCGGGAGACCTGGGTTCGATCCCTGGGTGGGGAAGATCCCCTGGAGGAGGGCATGGCAGCCCCCTGCAGTATTCTTGCCTGGAGAATCCCCTGGACAGAGGAGCCTGGCCAGCTATAGTCGATGGGCTCGCAAAGAGCTGGATGCGACTGAGCGACTAAGCACATGTCACATCTTATTTAACTAGTGAGAGTTCCTCCTGGGGGCAGGATCTCTCTTTCAGCTGGAGGACTCCAGGGGTCCACAGGGGCAGGGGACCAGGGCAGGGATCCCCCTGTATGGCAGGACCCCTGGAGTCCTCTGGGAGGACCACTGGCCTCAGTGGGGAGGCTGGGTCGGTCAGGCTGGGCGCACTGGCTGGGGTAGCCGACTCGGGTGGCGGGACCTGGGAGTCCAGGCTGGACGGGCACTGGTGGCCTGAGCGAGAGAGCCTGTGACAGCCACCAGGTGTCTCTGTTGATTCGTGGAAGACGTTTGCAGCTCCCTGGGCTCAGGCCTGTCTGCAGCTGCGAGAGGCCCTCAACACGGGCTCTTGGGCGCCTTGGTGGTGGGGTGGGAATGAGGGCTCTGCTCTCCGTTTAGCTGGGCACCCAGGCCTGGCGGACCACCCGCCGCCGCCACCAGGGACTCTGAGCAAGGCAGCCCCTGTCAGGGTCAGTGCTTCCTGCTTGGCCCCGTTTTGGCTGGTAATCCGGGCAGCTGGCACCGCGTCTCTTGGTTCATTGCCCGAAATACAAAGAGGATTAAGAGGGGTGACACATGCAGACTCCAGAGCCTGGGGTGGGCACATGTCAAGACTCAGGTGGTGGTAGTCGGGGGAACAGTGAGCATTTGGGGTCCTAAGGCACAGGGGAGGAGAGTGACAGGACATGTCTGGCCTCGGCTGGGAACGGGGAGTCTTGGAGAGCACAGGTCTTTCTGGTACATCCACATTTGAAAGGATAAGTGACCAACTCTATGGGGCGTTGCTGTGCAACGGGGCAGAGGGAGGGTCAGCGGTTTCTGGATCTGTATCCTCCTGGATGGGGCTGGCGTGGGCCCTCCAGAGCCCTCCCCATGCCTGCCATCATCAAGAAGGCTCAGCTCCCAGGTCGGGATTCCAGGTCTCAAGGAGCCAGTGGGAAGGATGTCGGAGACCCAGGCCCCTCCCATTTCCCCTTTGTCTCCTCCCCCACCCCCAAAAGATCAGCTTAAAGGGCAGACAGGGAGGCGATGTCTGTTCCTTTCTCTTCTAGAAAGACACCCTACTCGCCTGCCCCACTATCCCGGACAGAACAGCTCGGCGGCACTGTGTCTGTGTATTTGGCGCTTGTTTACTGAGGGCCTACTGTGTGCCAGGCATGGGCCTAGACCTTAGGAACCCAGCAGTAAACAAGACAGACACAGGATCAGCTCCAGGGAGTCTGTGGCTGAGAAGAGAGCTGCGGTGAAACCTGTAGACAGATAAATGGCGCAGTGTATTTCAGATGGTGATGGCACGTGCCTTCTACGCTGTTGAGGCTGACAAGGGTCTTGTGGTCATAGGCCTCACACTGTGTGTGAACAGATGTTCCTGGTGGGACCCTGCAGGACCACCATTCCAGCCTGAGAACACTGTGGCTCCCCACGGGCAGGTTTCCTGGGCTGAGATCCCTGCCTGCAGAGAACCAGGTGGGCTCACCCCTCCAGGACTTCTGAGCATCGTCTGAGGGAGACAGCTGGCCTCTGACATCCTTTGCCTCCCATTGGGAAACCTCAATGCCCCAGGATGGTCTCTTTTCTTTCTAGAAAGCAGCTCTGTGGGTGGGACCTGTCCCTTTTGAGCTGTAGCGTGGAGATGCCGGGAAAACAGGGCTGGGCTTCCGATCCGTGTCCTTTCCACAGAGACAATGGCCCTGGTGCCAGGTCAGCTCTGGGAGACCTGCTGGTCCACAGCGGGGGACCAGCCCTCTCAGCTCATTTTGAGGTTGGAGCATGCGGGCAGGTGTGCTCAAGGCAGTCCCTGGGCACAGCTACTGTCCCTGCGAGGCTGGTCATTCACAGCGATCCCTTCCCTTCCAGCTCTGTCCCTGTTTGGCTGATAATGTCAGTCGCCACTCTCTCTTCTAGGCAACATTTGACTTGGGTGACTCTTTCTTTCTGAGGTTAGAACCTCCCTTTCTTTTATCCCTGGGGAATGGTTTGCTTTCCCTCAGCCTTGAGATGGACAGGAAAAAAAATGAGCAGAACTCCAGTATTTTTGCCTGGAGAATTCCATGACCAGAGGAGCCTAGTGGGTGACTGTCCATGGGGTCTCAAAGAGTCGGACATGACTGAGCAACAAACACCTTCTGTTTGTTCTGCTGGAGGAAATGCTGAATTCTTCTCCTTTTCTTGAGATGAGACAATAATGACCCTAATTGAAATAATGAATGTGACCTGTTGGGAGCGTGTGGTCAGGCTCTGAGCT
Source organism: Oryx dammah (assembly GCF_014754425.2). Taxonomy (NCBI): domain Eukaryota; kingdom Metazoa; phylum Chordata; class Mammalia; order Artiodactyla; family Bovidae; genus Oryx; species Oryx dammah. Next base: position 189,393,610 of record NW_024070186.1, on the reverse strand, counting down.
GGGCATGGGGTAGAGGGTCCTTGTCCTCAGGGGTCTCAGAGTCAGGAGTGGGGGCAGAACTGAGAAGTAAAGTGACGAGGACAGGGCTGGCATGGAGGGCATCCCAGACTGTCATGGAGACCAGGGCAGGGGGTCTTACTTAGCCCAGAAGAGGGTCTTATAGTCCTCCAGGGACCAGAGAAGCCAGGGGTTGCCAACAACCTGCTGAGACAGCGCATGCTGAGTGTGCCGGGGGCCGAGGAAGGAGAGCAGACGATTTGTACTGGGGATGGAGGGTGCTTTCTAGATGCAAGGAGAGGGCATTCCTGGCCTGGGCAAAGGCCTGGTGATGGGAGCAGTGACTCAGGACAGTGGGGGCGTCGATTGCTGGGGGAACATGGGGAGATGCCCCGAAGAGGTGACCAGGGCCCCTGGTTGCGAAGGGCTCTGTGATTCTGCTTTTTCTCTGGAAAGCTGTGGGCAAGGAGGGGGCTCTCATCATCCCTCCTTCTGGGACACACGTTAGCCCTGGAGAAGGTCTGGTTGTCAAGAATCTTAGGCAGCAAGAGGGCAGCTCTGGTGATGAGGCGAGACGAGTGCGGTGACGTGAGCTGAGACACAGTGGATGGGGCCCTGTGGGAGGGTCACTGCCGGGGCAGGAATGGCACCGGGGCTTGGCAAAGATTCTGCGCACAGTGGGTGTCTCCTAGCCGAGGCATCTCATTTTCGTTTGGTGACCATTCAGGACCACGTGTGTGTGCCAGAGACATGGTCCCAGGACGCTGAGACCCAGGCAGGACAAGCTGTGTGGGGGGTCATCCCGGCCTCGAGAGGACGTGCCCCAGAGGCAGCCAACACCTTGGCGTGCCCCGGGAGGGCACTGAGCTGGGGGTCGGATGACCCCATTCTAGGCTTGGGCTCCGCTCTCCTGCATCTGTTGGGTTTGGCACTGCCCTCTTCAGGATCTGTTTTGTTGTTGTTGCTGTTATTGTTTTTGCTTTGTGCTAAGTCCTCACTGTTGCTCGTGGGCTTTCTCTAGGTACAGCAGGGGGTACTCTTCCTCGTGCTGCGAGGCTTCTCATTGCAGTGGCTTCTCTTGTGGGGGGAGGGCTCTAGGCTGCACGTGCTTCAGTAGCTGTGGTGCACGGGCTTAGCTGCTTCACGGCATGTGGAATCCTCCCGGACCAGGGATCGAACCTGTGTCCCCTGCATTGGCAGGTGGATTCTTATCCACTGTACCACTAAGGAAGTCCTCCAGGATCTGTTTTTTTATTTTATTTTATTTTTTGATCATTCATTGTAAGTTATTCTTCCTAATGACCTTTCCTCCATGACCTGAGAAGCTGGGCTAGTATGAGAACTGTGAGCTTTTCTGTTGGGGCAGTAGCAGAAGGGAGAAGCCCGTCCTGGAAAGAGGGGCCCGTAAGGGCAAGCAAAGGGCAAAGTTCGTGAGCATCCCAGTTCTACTGGCTCTCTCGAGTGGTATCGGATCAGGGAGCAGCCGAGCTGGGAGGAAACTTATTATCCTCCCATTTTACAGATGAGGCATCAAGCCCCAGAGGTGGGTGTAAATTGCCCAGGTCAGGACCCTTCTCTCTTGAGTTATGCCTCTTCCCTGCTCCTCTGCTCCTATGTCCAGCTTTGTGCTTGGACATACTTGGAAGCAGGGGGAGGGTAAGGAGGGAACCTAGGGTCCCTCAGACTGAAAGAAGCTTATGGAAGCTGGCAGAGGTATGGCATTCTGAGTGTGGGGCAGGCTGCAGGCAGGCTGGACTTCCGGGAGACAATAACCTGCCCAACTGCATACGGCAGACGTTGGGCCTCTGAGCCTCAGTTTCCTCATCTGTAAAAGAAGCCAGTTGGTCTGGAAAACATCAGAAGCCCTCCTCCCTTGGATTCACGCCCTGTGCCTTCCTGACCCAGAATCATAGTCCATGCTGGAGGGAAGGAACCCCACTTTTCTGTTGGCTACTCCCTTCTGCACACCAGCCAGAAGGAATCTGAGCCTATCTGGAGCTCTCTCCCACCAGCACCATTTATTTTCTGATCTACCTCCAGCTAAAGAGGAGTGCCAGTGAGAGTCGTTTCTGGTACTGGTAACTGTACTTATCTACTTGTATTTTCTGCACGTGTCTTCCGGGGCTCGATCTGGTTTCCATTTGGCCTGAGCTCCTCATGTGAATCTGGGCAGACCAATTAGTATCTTGGACTTCCCAGGGTCTTTGTGGGCTGATGCGTCAGCTCCTGGGAGAAAGCTGAAGGGGAAAACGTATGTGGATGGTGTGTGTATGCATGCGTGTGTGGGGGGCATGGCATATGTGGCCCTGTGTGTGTGTGTGTATGTACACGTGCACAGGCATATGTGCGTGGGAGATGGAGGTGGGGTGGACCTTCTGGGAGGGCAGGGACTGGGGTCACCTGCAAACTCAGTATGTCTCCCTTGACTCTCTCCAGGCAGGTTCTATTACTTGCAACCAGTCCCTAAGGGGCTTCATGAGTTTAAATGAAAGGGAAGCAGGCTCTGTGGGAAATACAGAGCTTGGTCCTTGAAATCAGAGACTTGGGAGGCACTTGACCTTTTCTTAGGGATTTAGGAGCTTTTGTGTGTCTGGGATAAGTGGAATATGATCTCCTGGCTCCCACTTAGGAAATGCAGAAAGCCTGGGTTCTGGCTCTTTCTCAGTAGCCCCCATCACTCCAGAGCCTGCTGTGCCAACTTTGAGGCTCCAGCTGGCAATGTATGGGGTGTCCTTGGTGACTCAGATGGTAAAGACTCTGCCTGTAATGCAGAAGACCCGGGTTCAGTCTCCATAAGGTCACAAAGAGTCAAAGGCAACTGCGTGAGAATGCAATGATTTCAAAGATACCTGAGGCAGTTTAGAAAACAAAACCTACACATTAAAATAGAAAATAAGGAGAAGAATGAATCAGGATAAGGGGAGAATAAAAGTAGAAGAGGAAGACAGGCCAGAATGAAATCATAATTTGTAGGAATATAGGCTAAAAAGTTGGATAGTTTTACTAAGGCTGGAGCCAAGGGGTGGGCGCTGCTAATTGGCTCTAAGGGTCCTCGTGGTCAAAGCAAGAAAGAAACATGACCCCGTGTGTGTGTGGCTGGTGCTTGAGAGGACTCGCGTGCTTGTGTCAGGACACTTAGCAGAAGGTGGGTGAAAGTGGCCCCTGGGCCAGAAGTAGTGGCTCGTGGAGGCCCAGTTCTGGGGGAGAAAGGAAGTTGGCTAGGGTGTCCCCACATGGTTCCAGCTTCATGATTTATCACCCTGAGATTTTAGCCAAGCCCAGTATTCTCTGTTGGTTTTACCTCCCAGGATTCAACTCATTCCCAGATGTTGTTCTTAAGTCCTAAAACTGGACAACTTTGGAATGATTTCTCTGAGCCTCATTTGGGCTAGTTCAAGGAGAGGGATTTAAAGATCTCCTCCTTACTCACCTGCAGGGAAAGCACTGTCATTTGGGGATGGTCAGTTCCTTTAATTTTCATGGAATTTTGATCATCATCACCATCACCATCACCACCATCAACACTGTAATTATCACCAACATCATCAACACCATCACCATCACCACAACCACCATCATCAACACCATCACCACGACCACCACCACCGTCATCAACAGCATCACCACGACCACCACCACCGTCATCAACACCACCAACATGACCACCACCACCGTCATCAACACCACCAACATGACCACCACCATCAATACCATCACCATGGTCATTATCATCACCACCATCATCTCTAAGTTTTCTAACCACCTTATTGCGGTCAGTTTGCAGATATGATTCAACCATTCTACAGAGATTTGTTGGGTGCCTCCTGTGGGCCCAACACTGTTTGAAGTGCTAGGAAAATAGTGATGGACCAGATGGTCCAAGTACCTGCATTGTGGAGATTGCTGTCTAGTAGGGTAATAAACAACAGAAGGCTGAACAAGGTGAGAATTAACACTGGATTAGGGGCGACCCCAAGAACCTCCTTTTTTAAAAATATGTATATTTTATTGAAGTATAGTTGGCTTATAATGTTTCAAGTGTACAGTAAGGTGATTCAGTTATACACATATATTATTTTTGAAACTATTTTCCATCACAGGTTATTACAAGATATTGACTATAGTTCAAATTTTACTATGCTATAGGGTAAACCTTTGTGGTTTGTTGCACATCCCAAGAGCCTCATTTTAACTTGCTCACTCTTTAATGACCTATATCTTCAAATACGGTCACATTCTGAATCATAGGAGAGCTAGGACGCCAATCTATGTATTTGGCAGAAGATAAAATTCAGCCCATAAGAGAAGGGCTCAATAAATAATGAACGAATGAATGAATGAATGAATGATGTGGGTCTGAGACAGATTAAAATGTTCATTTTTGTGTGCCAGGGGACCGAGGGAAGGGGGTCTGGGCAACTCTGTTGTAAACAGGAGGAAGAGGCCGGGGGGACGGCTCGAGAGAATTCTCCGTGTGACACCCGTTGCTTGTTGGGGCTCTTCCCTGCCGTCTCCTTCTGTTGTATGTGACATCCTGACTGGGAACACGCGAAACAACAGCTGATGCTGTCAGTGGGACACCCGCCTCTCTGCCGCATTCACAGTGGTACCTGCCAACACCGATGACATGCCAGCCTTGGCGGTGACATTGATCCGATTCCTGCAAGAACAGGGCCAGGAGGATGGGAGCAGGGAGATAGCTTCTTTTTCATAAGCAATGACAAGGCTGCAGCCTTTCATATCAGACTAATTTTAGTTTAATCTTGAAGAGCCAGAGAGGAAAAGCAAAATTCTGTAAGAAGCTTTCGTGGGGAGCCACAAAGTCATTAACAGGTTGGATGTCAGCAGGTATTTATTTTCTTTCTCTCTTCCCTTTCTTAGAAGGAATGGGAGAAGGTTTATTTTGTTCCATGAAAATGATGTTTCCACTGAGACAAGAAATGGATGGAGGAGACTGACCCTAGTGGGGTCAGTCAGAATAGATACTTCATAGCAGTTCAATAACTCCCGCTAAAATGACTCTCCTCTATTTGGGTCTCAATTTCTGTTGCTCTGAACACTTTATACAACATAAGAAGTAATATACAAGGCCCAGGGAATGAGGCATTTTCCAATAAAACTGGCTGATCATGTGGACGAAGGGTCACTCATTAAGAGGGCAGTCATTCCACCCCTTCCCAAGTATTCCCCAAGGAGAAAAAGCTCTGAAGACAAGGAAGGCTTGGATCTGAAGAGCCAGCCAGGGATCTGAAAGGAAATGCATTTGAACTTCTGTACATGAGACTTGGCTGTAAACACATGGGTGAATTCTTTCATGCACTATGAGCTGGGGAAGAATTTTGGATGGTGATGATGGTGGTGGCACTAGGAGTGTGGACCTCCCAGGGGTCCTCGAAGCTTGAGTCAGTGGATTTAGCAGGAGGAAATGCCAGAAATAGAGTAAGGTCCAGCTGAGGGGCAGTAGAGACCCCAGAAAGGCCAAATGAGCAATTAACTTGTTAGGTGGAGAGGTCCTATGGAGGCAAGTCAGACTTTGGGGCTGTTGGTTGATGCTTTTGAACTGTGGTGTTGGAGAAGACTCTTGAGAGTCCCTTGGACTGCAAGGAGATCCAACCAGTCCATCCCAAAGGAAGTCAGTCCTGAATATTCATTGGAAGGACTGATGCTGAAGCTGAAACTCCAATACTTTGGGCCACGTGATGCGAAGAACCGACTCATTAGAAAAGACCCTGATGCTGGGAAAGATTGAAGGCAGGAGGAAAAGAGGACAACAGAGGATGAGATGGTTGGATGGTATCACCGACTCAATGAACATAGGTTTGGGTAAACTCCGGGAGTGGGTGATGGACAGGGAGGCCTGGTGTGCTGCAGTCCATGGGGTCACAGAGTCGGACACGACTGAGCGACTGAACTGAACTGAACTGTTGGAGGAAGTTATGGACAGGCCTGCCAAATGTGGTTATGAGGTTTGTGCACTGAACAGAGGCAGAAGGTAGAGGGGTTTGTGAATTCTAGTCTACATTTTGCTGGCCAAGTCATGCACTGTGACATAGGCCTGCTTCTATCCAGAGGAAGGGTAGCTTTTTCTTTGCATAAAGCTTCCTTCTACCAGCCGGCAAGGTGTAGAGAGTGCTGGTTCTATGAAGAAGGAGTGTGCTTAGCTAATTTGCACAAGGATGTTGTGTAGGTTGGTAGGTTCCTGGCATGTGGGCCAAAGTACGTGAACACTGGGGGCAAAGGTGACGTGATCTTCACCCCAGGGCCCAGAAGAGGCACGGCACCCCTGAGACAGCAGGGACATTCCTTTTCCGAGGCAGCATCATGACTGTCTTGAACGACCATCAAACTAATTCTGGGGTCTCTGGCTTTCTGTTATCATCATGCTGCTCTTCAGCGATGAAATACCGGTAATTTAAAAAAATGAAGAAACAGAGCTAAAAACATAAAATTTACAAAAATCTAACAGGTCTAAAACATAAAATTTATCATCTGTGAAATTTTAAAAAATGTGTTTATTTATTTGGCTGCCCTAGGTCTTAGTTGTGGCATACAAGGTCTTTGATGTTGGTTGTGGTATGCAGAGTCTTTAGTTGTATGTGAGCTCTGAGTTGCGGTATGTGGGATCTAGTTCCCTAACTAGGGATCGCATTTGGGCCCCCTGCACTGGGAGTGTGGCGTCTTAGCGGCTGGACCACTAGGGAGGTATCCAAGCTTACCAACTGTACACCATTACCTTGTGATTGTGCTTTGGGGAAATTTTGACAGCAAGAATAGGTCTTTCTCCATGAAAGACTTTTGCAATAATGGCCCAGTGGCTCATCCATGGGTTGGAGGGAGCTATTAAGGGTTCTCTGAAGAGTCATGAAAAGGAGAGAACAAAACGCAGAAGGCAAGAAGTATAAAAGTGGGTAGCCGTTCCCTTCTCCAGGGAATCTTCCTGACCCAGGGGTCAAACCCGGGTCTCCTGCATTGTAGGCAGATTCTTTACCATCTAAACTGCTATGTATGTTCAGTTGTGTCTGACTGTGACCGTATGGACTGTATAGTCCACCAGGCTCCTCTATTCATGGTGTTTTCCAGGCAAGAATACTGAAGTGGGTTGCCATTTCCTCTCCAGGGGATCTTCCTGACACGGGGACTAAATCTGAGTCTCCTGTGACTCCTGTATTGCAGGCAGATTCTTTACCTGCTGAGCCATCTGGGAAACCAAGAAATGAACAGAAACCTTAATTAGATAGAGACAGGGGGCCGGAAGGGGGCGCTCTCACCACCTGTGACAATAGCAGAGCCCAGCAAGAAGGAGAAAGACTCCCTTTTCTTGCTTGCAAGAGCGCAGCTGATGGAGAGACAGTCACAGCTCAGCCAACAAATGGCCATATGCTTACTGTAGTCCCCTCTGAACTTCCCTTTCCTCTCTGTAAAAGAGTTCTCCTCTCTATTTTTTTGCTGGGAACTTGCATGTGACTCACCGTGGTTGTGGACCCTGAATTACAACTTTTTGTTGATCCCAAATAAAGCCTTTTTTCTTTTTTCCTTCCATTGCTGGCAGTCTGCTTAAGGTCAACATTTTGGTGACCCATACAGATATCTAGACAAGATCTCTGAGAACTCTGAGGCCGGGGAGCGAGTGGGTGCAGTACGCATATTGAGCCTGGTGTTGCTCACTGCTTTTCTCACTGCCTGGAATTTGAGGGTAAGATTTTCTCTTGGGTCTGAGCTTCTGCCCTCCTTGCATTTTTTTTTTTTTTAATTAAAGGAAAAAAAGTTATTTTTTGGCCATGCTGCACAGCATATGGGTTCTTAGTTTTCCAACCGGGAATGAAACCTGTACCGCCTACGTTGGAAGCAGAGAGTCTCAACCACTGGACACCAGGAATGCCCCTTGCAATTTGAAGCTCTCCAGGTTTTATTGGGGAGCTATTTCTTAAAAAAAATAGCTTTAACAAAATAGCCTTGTTCTTGAATGTAAGTTTTGGCCTAATTTTGAAATCAGACTGTCCCAAGTGGATCTGGCTAACCTTTGGCCCATTCCCTTGGGAACAGGGGCTGTTTCATTGGAACTGTGCAGGTTCAACTTGGCCCAATTCATTTGGAATAGGGGCTATTCTATTGGAACTCTGTTGAGCAGCTTAGGGCCTGACTGCTCTGGGGCCAGACCTTTCCCTTAGAACTGGCCGGTATTAGGCCTTCAGGCTATTTGAGCTGCAGGCTATTTGAGCAATTTGAGCTGTTTAGGCTATTTGAGAATTATTCCTTTACTCTAGAGAGAAAAGTCTCTGAGAAGTGTGATCCCAGTTTTCTAAATATTTTGAGGTTCAGGGAACTAGATCCCATATGCTGCAACTAGGAATTTGCATATCACAGCTAAAGATCCTGCATGCCACAACTAAGACCTGGCACAGCCAAATAAAAAATATTAAAAAATAAAACAGCCCCTGTGTTGGGGTGTTAAAATGGTTCAGATAGTGGGGATCTCTACTGGACCTCCAGGGGTTTCTTTCTCTGAACCTATTCCCTTCCATTTAGGCCCCCTGGGAGTTGCACATTCCTTTGTCCTTAATTCTGGCATTTAAGGCTTAATTCTTAATTTAAGGCTTCTTAAAGAAATATTATTCCAGAATTTCTTTCTTCCGAAAGGGGGAAATCATTTTAGTACTTGACAGTAGTTATCAAAGCAACCAACCAGATTAGTTTAATGACCTTTCGACATCTTTTATTTGCTCCCTCTCTACTGTGCTAGGGCTGATTCTGCGAACAATGATCATTTGTTTCTATTGAATCAGCTACTGCTTTCCATATGGGCAAAATCTCCAACCGATGTTGGCGAAATTCACAACGCAGCTGCCATCAAGATTCAAATAGATCCCTCAAAACCTCTTCTCAGAATGAGTCAATGGTCTATATGTAAAGAAGCATTAAAGCTTCGGGGCATTAAAGTTCATGGTAGAAGATTACAAGGATCAAGGCCTCATTATTCCTTGTACTAATCCCTATAATACTTATGTTTTGGGGCTTCCCTAGTGACTCAGGGGTGAAGAATCTGCCGCCAATGCAGAAGGCACAGGTTTGATCCCTGATCCAGGAAGATCCTACGTGCCTCAGAGCAGCTAAGCCTGAGTCCCACAGCTACAGAGCCTGTGCTCTAGAGCTGGGGGCCACGACTCCTGAGCCCATGCGCCACGACTCCTGAAGCCCTAGGGCCTGGATCCTGTGCACGAGAGAAGTCACAGCAGCGAGAGGCCCACACGCCGCAGCTAGAGAGTAGGTACCCCCCACCCCCAATTAGAACAGCCAATAGATAAAACAGCAAAGATCCCGAGCAATGGCGAAGATCCCAAACAGCCAACACATTGAATCAAATTAAAAAGCATATTGCCATCACTTAAAAAAAGCACTTCCGTTTTACGGGTGAGAAAACCTAAGGGCTCAGGGTGGAGGCTTGTCCAGGGCCTCTGAGCAATAAATGACACGGTTCTCCCTCTACACCTGTTTTTCCCAAGCTTTATGTTCCTAACATCCATTCCCACCAAAAGTAAATTATAGACCGTAATTGATGTATGCAGTGCATTCTTGCGAATGCCACTTGTTGAAGCTAACCAGTGCTTTTCCTTTACTTGGGAAGAAAAACAATTCACCTGGACAGTAAGGCCTCAGGGTTTTACGGGGAGTCCTTCTCACAAATCCTGAAGGCTGATCTGGATGATGTAAAGTTCCCCAAAGTTCCTACTTGGTTGGGGATAATTTGCTTCTTTGCTCTCCCGTCTGAAGCTTCACCTGTTGAAGTTTTCCCGTAAAAGGAAAATTCTTTTTGCCTAACTCTAGAGATGCTGGAAGACCTTATGGTCAGAATTTTCTCCCTTTTGTAACAGATTCCTCTCCTTCTAAAGCAATACTCTGCACCCCACCCTCCAATAAGCCTTTTAAATGAGTCTTTGCTTACAAGGTCTGGATTTGTTTGTTTGTTTGTTTTTTAATGCACTGAGTCTTAGTGGTGGCATGTGGGATCTAATTCCCTTGACCAGGCATTGAACCCAGGCTCCTTGTATTGGGAGTGTGGAGTCTTAGCCACTGGACCACCTGGGAAGTCCCTGGATTTGTTTTCATTTGACAGTCCTAAGGAGTCTCTGTCTGACTTTTTGTGACCTCATGAACTGCAGCACACCAGGCTTCCCTAACCTTCACTATCAGACATGACTTAGCGGCAGAACAACAAGCGAGGTGTCCGCAGGCGCCTGCTGGGGAGAGATGGCTGGAGTGGGCGGTTTTGTCTTCCTGGCGCTTCCTGTGCTGCAGTAGACGTGTACAAGTTGTCAGGGGAGTCGTGAACCCTGCCATTAAACTGTCCTGGGGACACACCATCCTGACCTGGCCGCCCTCAGAGGTGAAGCCGCTGAGACTTGGTTTTCAGCTGGGCTGGGGCTCACTAACTGCAGTGAGACTCTGTCGATGACAGTAACAACCGTCCAGGGGAGGCGGCAGCAGGGGTTCATGTGACTGAACAGGATCGACAGACTTTGTAGAATCCAGCTCCTCGGGGGTAATCAGCATGCTCCCAGTTTATAGAGTCTTTAGTCACACTCTCTGAAGTCCCATTCCTGCCCCTGTTTTCATTTTCCACAGTGGTTCCGGCACCTGCGCTTGCCAGATCCAAGCTCTCTCCTTCTTAGCCCTGGTGTTTGTTTCCCCACCCCTACCCCAGTCCCTTTTCCTTCTCACCACTTTTCATTGTGTGGATCAATTTAGCTCCTTTTCGTCTGGCATTACTGAGTGTCCTGGAACCAGTTGACAAAGAGGTGGTTGTTGTTGTTTTTAATGACTATTTCTTTGGGGCTGTGCTGGGCCTTCGTGGCTGCTCGGGCTTTGCTCTAGCTCGCTGAGCAGCAGCTATTCTCAAGTTGTGCACCGGCTTCTCACTGCAGTGGCTTCTCTTGGTTCAGATCCTGGGCTCCAGGGCGCCCGGGCTTCAGTGGCTGCGGTGCATAGGCCCTGCAGTTGCAGCTCCTGGGCTCTAGAGCACAGGCTCAATATTTGTGGCGCACGGTTTTTGTTGCTCCATGGCATGTGGGATCCTCCCTGATCAGAAATCAAACTTGTGTCTCCTGCATTGGCAGATGGAGTCTTTACTACTGAGCCACCAGGGAGGCCCAGGGTTTTTTTTTTTAATATAAATTCTTTTCTTAGCAGGATGAGGGAGAGAGGCAGCGAATGGGGAGGTGGAGAAACTTCACCTGCTAATAAATCTTGCTCCTGTCGCGTTGTAATCCGAAGCAATGTGTGAAAAGGGTCGTACGTACGAAGAGTCCAAACATGATGCTTCAGTGGTCCCCGGGCAAGTGGGGTCATCAGGCTTTCTCACAGGTGCTCCCTCTCTGCTAATCCATCTGCCGGGGTGCGAGCTGAGTGCAGAGACTCAGACACACTCACTGCGCTCGGGTCAGCCTGCAGATGCTCTGCCAGATGACTTTGATCTGTGAACAAATCTGTTACAAGCTGATCCAACCTCTAGCCACGGGTGGGTAAATTAGAGCTTGGAGAGTCATGAACCTAACAGAGAAGTGAAGGAGGAACACAGAGGCTTCTTGCCGCCACCCCAGACAAGAGCACCTCTGGGGCCTCTTAGCTGCCTAAGGGTGCGGGGTGAATGAGGGTTCACTAGCTAAAGCGGGCCGGCTTATTAACTTCCCCTCCCATCCCCCATGTTTATATTGTATATCAACACCACACAATAGTGTGTGTGTGTGTGTGTGCTCAATCGTGTCCAACTCTTGGCGACCCCATGGACTGTAGCCCTCCAGGCTCCACTGGCCATGGGATTTTGCAGGCAAGAATACTGGAGTGGGTTGCCATTTCTTTTTCCAAGGGATCTTCCCAACTCAGGGATTGAGCCCAAGTTTCCTGCATTGGCTGGTGGATTCTTTACCATTGAGCCACCTGGGAAACCCCTTTTAAAAATTAATTAATTTTAAAATTAAAATTAGTTAACTGATTGATTTTAGGCTGCGCTGGGTCTTCGTGCTGCACGTGGGCTTCTCTGGTGGCGGTGAGCAGAGGCTTCTCTATGGTTGTGGTCAAGCTTCTCGTTGTGGTGACGTCTCTTGCTGCAGAGCTCGGGCTCTGGAGCTTGGGCCTCAGTAGAGGTGGCATCCACACTTACTTACCTCGAGGCATGTGGAATCTTTCTGGACCAAGGATTGAACGCCTGTCCTTTGCGTTGGTAGGCGGATTCTTAACCACTCTCATTTTACACATCAGAGGACAGAGGCTGAGCTGGCCCATAGCAAGCAAACGACAGGGAGGAAATCTGAGCCCAGGGAGCCTTAACCTCAGGGCCTGTGCCCTGTGGATCCTCCTATACCATTGGATCATTAGTATAAAGTGATATAAAGTGACCTGTCCCACCACCAGCTGGTAAGCCTGTGCAGCGAGGTGATGGGGCCTGGGATTCACCACGTGTGGTCCTGGAAGCCCAAGGAATTGGGTAGACACCGCTGATCCCGAAAACACACAACAGGGTTCCAACCCCGCAGCCTTCCAGCACCACCCCGTCCTCCACAGCTCTTGACTGTAACTGACTGGAGTCCCTGCCAGCCCTCTGGATTGTGACCTGTGGCATGTTCTTTATAACTGCTCACTTTCTTTGTTTAAAAATTTTTTTATTAAAAATGTTTAAAAATTTAAAAACTAAGAAAAAAATTTTATAATGGGGGCCGAAAGTGTGTTTGAAGTGTCAAGGATCAATGTGTCCTGGAGTTCACATTAATTCTTGCAGCTAGCTGCGTCCTTCATCGACACACGAGCTGAGTGATCTACTGCTAACAGTCATAATGAAATATAGTTGATTTACAAATGTTATGTTAGTTTCATGCATACAGCAAAGTGATTCATTATACATATATCTATTCTTTTTCCGATTCTTTTCCCATTTAGGTTGTCAATTGAACAGTATTCCCTGTGCTATATAATAGGTCCTTGTTGATTATTTATTTTATATATAGTAGTATGTATATCCCAACCTCCTAATTTATCCCTCCTGCTCACCTTTCCCCCTTGGTAGCCATAAGTTTGTTTTCTAAGTCTGTGAGTCTGTTTCTATTTTGTAAATAAGTTCATGTGTATAGATTCCATGTATAATGATATCCTATGATATTTGTCTTTCTCTGTATTTCTCAGCCATAAAAAAGAATGAAATAATGCCACCTGAAGCAACATGGATGGGATCTAGAGTTTACCATACTAAGTGAAGTATGTCAGCTGCTCATTTTCAAACCTGATGCTCACTCTGACTTTGTTTTTTTTTTTTTTTTGAAAAAAAAAAAAGAACCATTCAAAATTTATTCTCCAACAGACAGACAGCATCAGCAGGTAAAAACTACAGGGGTTTCTCCGTAGATCATACATTCACAAGGCATTATTAAGCTTAACAAGTGAGAAAGCCTCTGGTCTTATCTTCTGTAACACTATCCGCTTCACAGTGTAAACAGGTACTATCATTGTGTTCACTTACAATTCCAGAAGGAAAGGCACAACTTGGCAAAACAAAACAAAAAAATTTGTGGGGGGGGCGTCCTAAAGTCAGGCGCAATTACTAAGAGACAGACTTGAGAAGAGCCACAATCCACTCTTCCAAACAGAGGGGCAAAGACGTCTCACCCAGAAATGTGGGTCTTTCTCCTTGCTTGTTAAATCTTCAAGAGGAACGCTTCATCGTCTGCTTAATATCACATATACAAAAGGGGGATTAAGAAGAAGAAAAAAAAGAATCACAACATCTTGAACTTCCAGCTGCTCCCACCAATACATCAACTCTTAGGTTTACGATAGGGTCTAGGAACACTTCAGCGGTCATCCAATAGGAAAATAGAGACTATAGCTACAAAAATAACACATGAATGAGGTAGATAAATTAAAGCTTTCACATCCAGGACTTGCCTGTTCCAACTTGGTAGCCTTCATGCAATACTCAGAAAAAAAAAATCTTCATAATTACTCGGCGTAAGTCACAATCAAGGAAATGTTGGTACAAATTAGTATAAGAAGTTTTTAGTATATAATAAGAAAACATGCCCTTCCACGAGTTTGTTTCTTCAAGAATGGACACCGAGCTCTTCAACAGAGCAGGCACTGGTGGACTAAATTACATCACCTGAGATTCCCTGCTCAGGTGTTCACCTCTCCTGGTTTTAGGAAGAAGGTGGCATCTGGAAGGGTAGAGAGGACCTTGGCACTCTTGAGGCTCCAACTGAACTGTATTTAAATAAGCAGCAACACACACACTGACTCTCTAAGGACTAAAATCAGTCCACTTGAGGGCATCCTACTTAAGGTTCCAAGGTTGAAAAACACTTTGGAATTCTACAACCTTGGTTTAAAAAAAAAAAAAAAAAAATTCAAAAAAACAAAAGAAAAATGGGTGCAGGGTTGGGAGAATACAAAAATGGGTCCCAAAACAGATGACAGACCACGTCCACTTACCCGAATCCAGTCCCCGCAGAATCGAGCATACAGCCACCCCACCCCCTGCCACCCCCCCACCCCAAGCAGGTGAAACAGGTGTCTTCCCCATGGTGGTTCAATACCTTCCAACTTGAAAGAGGTGACTGTCTTTGGAAACAGTTACTCGAGGTTGTACAAAGGTTTTTATGTATATAGTTTGTTGCAAGTAACAAAACTACTTTGCAAGACCCGCTTTCTTCCAAAATTTAAAAAAATACTAGTATTTGTTTTAGTAAGAATTTTTTTTCTTCCTCTCTTTTTTCTTTTTTTGCAAAGCAGCATAGCAACATTGTGATTGTAAGACGTGCCTGAGGTTGTCACAACTGTTCTGACTTTGTTTTTTATTTAAAAATAAAGGAATTGAGATAAGACTGGCATAGAACATTGTATAGTTTTAGGTATACAACATACCGAATATATACGTATAGTCACTCTTGTTACTGAGTCCAAGCTCATATCTGTCTCCCCACGACAGGCCAATAAATCTGGAGATGAGATGTTGGGGGCAAAGAATAGCAACTTTATTCTGAAAGCCAGAAGATCAGGAAGATAGTAGACTGAGAAGATAGTGTCGCAAAGAACCATGTTCCCCGAGTTAGAATTCAGGTTTCTTTTATACTGTTGTGGCCCTCGTGGCTCACACAGTAAAGAGTCTACCTGAAATGCAGGAGACCCGGGTTCAATGCCTGTGTCAGGAAGATCCCCTGGAGAAGGGAACGACAACCCACTCCAGTATTCTTGCCTAGAGAATTCCACGGACAGAAGAGCCCGGTGGCCTACAGTCTATGAGGTTGCAAAGAGTTGGGCACGACTGAGCAACTAACACTTACCCATACTAAAAGGGGAGAGAGTGCGGAATCCTTTGTTCTTGCAGTTACCCATGTGGCTCACCTGCTTGGTAACCCACCCTTTATGCCTGCCTCCCCACCTCCTACCAGAGTTTCCTAGGACCACGTCCCCAGTAAGCTGTTTGCTCTCCAGTCCTTGCCTCAGGCTCTGCTTCTGGAGGACCCACATGAAGACAACTGTGGTCCATAGTTTTATTCTGATTCTAGTCCCCTGAGATCGACACCCTTTCCACCTGGACGTGGGCCGGGGGGGCATCTTCTCTCCCCCTTGTGACCCCTGAGCCAGCATTCCCACCAGCTCTTGGCAGCCAGTGCCATGGGCTCTGTCTGAACAGTCTAGACCCCACCCAAGAGGCTTGTATCCAAATCCTCCTTAACTAAGCACACATGTTCTCATACAAGACAGACAGGGGGGCTTCCCTGATGGTCCAGTGGTTATGATTCTGTGCTTTCACTGTCAGCATTGCCGGTCGAGTCCCTGGTTGGGGAACTAAAACCCCGCCAGCTGGGGCCAAATTAAAAAAAAAAAAAGATAGACAGGGTTGAAACTTATTAGATGATACTGGTTCGCATTGAAGAAAATTGTCAACTTACCCAGGGAAACTCGTCCTTTTGGTAAATCCCTGAGCTGGACCCAACAGCCCATCCTTAAGATGCTGACCCGCTTCCTGTGGGTCTTTTCTTGCACTCTTTTGTTTCCTGTATCTGCTTTTCATTATTTTCCCGTGCTTCACCTGTGGTCTCTCTTGTTTACTTTCCTGCCAGGCCACCTCTTATTTCCACACATGGATTCAAGAGAGAGAATGGAGACATTTTCCTCTGAATCACCTCTGCCGCCGGGAGGCAGGCGGTGGCTTTCTTCCAAGGATTTTTCTTCCTAGTCTCATAAACTTCTTTACCGTAGTGAGGGAGAGGCTATCAGAAGTCTGTTTATCTGCAGAGCTGAGAGCCGAAGAGCTACTCTTATTTATAGGATCCTGAGAGCGTCCATGATATTGGGTAAGAAATCACACTGCAGCAAACCTGCTGACACCTGAGCGTCGAGCAATCTGTCTCTACTAGGTTAGCCCGAGGGCAGCAGAAAGTCAAGACAGGCTGGCTTCAGACGCCAGCTCTGTCCTTCCCTGCTTGTGTGATCTGGGATAAGTGACCTCCCTGAGCCTCAGTTTCTTCATCTCTAAGATGAGAAAGACAAGACCCCATCAGAGGGCTGCTGGGAGGGTTACAGGTGAGGATGTATTCGAGGCACGCAGCGTCCAGCTCCCAGCCTCCCTCCCGTCCCTGCTGCCACCCGCTGCTCCGTGCTCTGCTGGGTCTGTGAAGCCTGGTTCTTGCTCCGCTGTTACTGTCCAGTCTGGAGGACTGTACTCTTCTTTTCCAGAGACATTGACTTTGAATTTATGATGCCTTCACTGGTACTATGCCTGCCTCTTGGGATGTAGGTGGGATGTGATCCCAGGCCAGAGAAGGTGTCAGGGACTGAGAGTGGGTTTGGCTGGGTTTAGGTGGCCCGGCTTAAGCAAGAACACTGTGCCAGGGCCTGGCTCTCCAGGAGACAAAGTAGGAGTATCAGAGAAGCCACCGAGAGTCATCAGTAGTTGTGCCTTCTGTCTGAACCAGGTGGACGAGCTCACTGACTTCAGACTTTGATTTCCAGACGTCAGTGTTAGCCTGAGACATACCCCAAAGGGGGAGAGGCCCCAGCTGCCAAGAGAGACCTGTTTCATCACCCTCCCTCCCGCCACGTCCCTCTTCGAACGAAGCTCTGTGCACAGGTTTTATGAAAATATGACTACAGTGTGAGTCAGGTCATCCCACGTGTAAGCCTCTGCCGACTCCAGCGATAAAGAATTCGGGCTTTATTTATAGGGCAGCCCGGAGGATCTGACAGGGGGAATTGAGCTTGCTGCCAGGGTGCGAAATGAGATTTCCCAGAAAGATGTTCCCTGGGCTGAAGGGGCCTCTGGGGACGGCGGAGGAGACAGACAAGGTGAATCAGACAGAATGATCTGGGCGGCAGCCCACCAAGGCTGGGCCTCCCTCCTCCTGTAGGGGGTCGGCAGCAGAGATGTCACCGGGCCCTGGGCTTTAGCATCTTCCCACGGAGCCAGGCAAAGGTCAGAATGCTCAGATGCCCTACAAGCCCATGTAGCCACGTGTGTTCTCGTTCATTCAGCATTGTCTTCAAGGGACATCTTAGCTTTGGGCACCTGGGCTTCCCTTCCTCTCCCCTTCGGTTTCTTTCCACCTTTCCTCCTCCCCACTCCTCTCATCTCCCTCTACATTTTCTTCCCTTCCCTTTTCTGATGCTCCCCACCCCTCCCATGGTAGTTATCTGGGCTATGCAGGAACATTCTGGCTCTCTCCTCTGGGAGACTGACAAGACTGCCTCCCCCTCCCATTTAAAATGAGGTTTGGCTGCATGACTTGCTCCAGCCAGTGAAGTGTGAGTCAACATATGTGTGTTGCTTTCGGGCACAAGCTTCAAGAGCCAGGGCCTTGCCTGCACCTGTTTCTCTTTCCCTGCTGCAGTGACTTGCGTTCTCTGAGATGCTGGCTGCCCCATTAGCGGGGTCCTGGAATGAGCATGACCCAGATCAAAGCCTCCAGCTGACCCACGTTGGTCATGCAGGGAGAAAGAGAATGAAAATGAAAGTGTTAGTCGCTCAGTCACGTCCGAATCTTTGCGACTCCATGGACGGTAGCCCACCAGGCTCCTCTGTCCATGGGATTCTCCAGGCAAGAATACTGGAGTGGGTTGCTGTGCCCTCTTCCAGGGGACCTTCCCAGCCCAGGGATTGAACCCAGCTCTCCTGCGTGGCAGGCAGATTCTTTACCATCTGAGTCATAAGGGAAGCCCCTCTTTTGCTGTTTCATGCCACAGAGACTTTGAGGTTGTTTATCCCCTCAGCATCACCTAACATCCCCTGACTAATACACTCTCCACCCCAGAACCTTGGGAGTGACTCTGTATCCACATCCCACTTTC
The DNA here is from genome assembly GCF_014754425.2 of Oryx dammah. Lineage (NCBI taxonomy): Eukaryota > Metazoa > Chordata > Mammalia > Artiodactyla > Bovidae > Oryx > Oryx dammah. Next base: position 189,375,283 of record NW_024070186.1, on the reverse strand, counting down.
AATACAGTGCCTATCCAGCTCCTTTGCATAATCAGAAGTGTGAGTCTGGGGTGCCACAGGGAATGAATAGGATAACAAGACATTGGCCTTGGAGAGCGGGAGAGAGAGGAAGGTTCTTTGAGCTTCCCATTTAATGAGAAAGCCGCTAGTGTGCCTGGCTGGGCACACAACTGCCCAGAGTTCCCGTCATCACCATGTTCCAGGGAGAAGTTGATTTCCCAAAGTGGAAGAGTTTTTCCCACTCTCTGGCAATAAGCGCATCTCACCCTTCGCACTGGCTGGCTCCGATCTGGGATCGATGTAGTGCTCCCCGCAGCTGTGGGCTGGTTCTCTTTTGCTCCGTTTCCTTGCCAGCTGGGGCTTCGGAGAAGCATTTCCTTTTCTGGTGCTGATGAATATTTTTCTAGCTCAAAGTTTAATTTCTTCCTTCTTAGTTTTGCTAGGTTGACTGACTAGCGCTTCAGGATGTTAAGCCTGGTTAACCTCTTCCCCCAAATCTTACCTTTTCTTCCTGGAGGTGGTGTTTTGGGGTGTTTAACTGGAACCTCTGAAGGATGGGGTGTGGGAAGAGCAGCTGACGAAGTCCTTTGAGCCCAGGTACCCCTGTCAACCCTCAGTCTGGAGAGCAGGGTGGGGAGGGGAGCTGCGGTCCAGCCCTTGTCACCGTCACGCTTGACGCTGCCCTTTGAGGCCCCCCTGGAATTGTCTGGTCAGCCTTGGGGCTCCAAGGGGGCTGTGTGTCCTCAGAGCAAGCAGGCTATTATTGGTGGGTGGACCACAGGCTAAGAGCAAGGCTGACGAAATGTGCCACGTGTGCATGTGTGTGTGCAAGTGTGTGTGTGTTTTAGTGGGTCAAAGCACTCCCCCTACTGCAAGGGGAAGAAGCAGTGGATGATGAAGGGTGCAGAGTTGGCAGGTGGGGCTGACATTGGTGGTGTGACTCGTGTTTCGAATCTGCTTCTAACAGCTGGCGTTCGGGTGTCTGTCTCTCTGATCCCCGAACAAGGGAGGGAACAGCCTCACCAAGCTTCACTGTAGCAGGGCTGTGAGTGTCTGTGGGGTTAAAGATGGCAATTTACACCCTCCCTCCATCCCTGCCGTCCCTCTCACCCCTCCTGGCAGCAGGAGTCAGCTGGCAAGTGTGTGCATCCCATGTGGGGTCCTCTCCTGAGCACCCTGATATTCCTCATGTGGCCTGTGGACCCACAGCATTGGCTTGTTAGAAATGTAGAACCTCAGGCCCCCTGAGGCTCCCCCTTACTTAATCAGAATCTGCACTTTGACAGGAGCCGCAGTGATGTGTGTGTACTGAGTGTGAGAGGCACTGCTGCCTGGGGGCTGGAAGTGTTAATAATCCCCACATGCAGGTGTGACTGGGGTTCTCTGTGGCAGAGAGGTTGGGCTGTCCTTGGGCTTTGTCCTGGCTTCGGCGTCTATCAGGTTTGAAAGTGACCCTGCCGGTTGAACCTGTTTTCCTAACCTCCACTCCCCCATCACCTCACTCTCCCGTGGGAAGGCAGGGGGTGGGTGAGGCGGATCCTTGGGGCTGTGGTCAAGAAGGAAAGTCATAATGATGGTCTTCTTTCCACTCTCTGCAGAGAAGCCGGGTGGACAGGAACCATCCAAGCCTCCTTCCATCTCTAGGGAGGCTCTGATCACAGGGGCTGGGGGTGCATATCTCGTATGGGGTGTGCCCCATGCTTGAACCGAGAGCTGCATCCAGCACTCTCGGTCGTGGAGACATTCGGGATGGTGAAGCCAAAAGGCACAGTCAAGCAGGAGGAGCCAAAGAGCAGGGAACAGCGTCCCCCCGCCAGTGAACAAAGCAGAGTGATAGCTAGGAGCGCAAACTGGCTTGCCAGCCCTCTAGGAAGTTTCACAGAGGGGCAGAAGAGCCGCATCTGAGGGGTTATGGGGGCGGGAGACACTTGCTGGTGCTGGGAGGACGAGAAGACGCAGCTTTACTATTGCTCCACTGGTCACCCACAGGGTGGCAGTAAGTATGGCCAGCTGGGATCCATTCATTGCCCATTGACTCTGCTACTCCATAGAGTGGACTCTGGCCCCTCCTTTGCCAAGAGAATAATGCATGAGGATTCCAGGCAGAGCTGGACAGCACCTGCCTCAGCGCCAGAAGTAGACCAGCCCAGAAAGCCCAAGGACTCCTGCCTCCAGCTCAGAGCAGAGCTCCCTCCCACCCACCCCCACACCCTGCACCGCTGGGTGGTGCGCACGCAGGGGACTGTGGGAAAGGTCTGTGAGAAGGGAGGGATCTCCGAGAGGTAAGTGAATGCCGGGAGCATTGTGCCCGCAAAGGGTTGGCTTAAAGCAGAAGTGACCAGGATATCGCGAAGCAATGAGATGAAGTTTTCAGCTGCTAAATAGAAATATCTCAGAAAGGCAACAATTGGATTGGAAAGTGGACACATCTGAGCCGAGACCATACAATTCACATCTGTTACATGAGGACAGTCAGGAAGGTGGGTGTGGCAGGTACAAGATGTTCCTGTTGGAATCCCCAGACCCTCACGACTTTGTAGAGTCCAAGGCACTTTACAGATGTGATTAAGTGAAGGATTTTGAGATGAGGAGATTACTCTGGATTATCCAGATGGGCCCAGTGCGATTTTAAGAGTCCTTACTGGGGGCGGGGAGGGGCAAGCAGGAGGGTCTGAGTCAGAGGTGACAGACAATGGGAACCAGAGGGAGAGAAGATGTAATGATGGAAGCGGAGGTTGGAATGGTGTGGTTGTTGACTTGGAAGAAGGCCTTCCCAGGTAGCGATCCCTGGGTCAAACCCTGGGTCAGGAAAAAGGAAATGCCATTTCCTCTTGTCTGGAAAATCCTATGGACAGAGGAGCCTGGCAGGCTACAGTCCATGGAGTCTCAAAGAGTCAGACAGCACCGAGTATACACACACACACACACACACACACACACACACACAGAGGCATGAGCCAAGGAGTGTGGGCTGTTTCTACAAGTTGGAAAAGACAAGGAAACAGATTCTCCCTGAGACCCATTTTAGACCCATCTCCCTCTGCTGACCCATTTTAGACTTCTGGTCTCCAGAATTGCAGAATAAATTCCTGTTGTTTTAATCCATTAAATCAACACAGGAATAGACAGGTACTAGGGGCTTTCCAGGTGCTGCTAGTACTAAAGAACCTGCCTGCCAGTGCAGGAGATACAAGAGACATGGGTTCAGTCCTTGGGTTGGGAAGATCCCCTGGAGGAGGGCATGGCAACCCACTCCAGTATTCTTGCCTGGAGAACCCCCAGGGACAGAGGAAATGGGCAGGCTACCATCCATAGTGTCACAAAGAGTTCAGGCACCACTAAAGTGACTTAGCATGCATACATGCAGACAGGTACTACAGTGAGTGAGTGGGTTTGTCTCCTTGGGCAGTTGCTGAAAGATGCCTGGAGCAGCTGGGGTGGGATGTGGAGGTCAGAGTATGGTGAGATCAGACTGGGCTGGGGACAGTGAGGACTTAGGTCTGGCTGAGCTGATGTCCAAGTGGAGGGCAGGATGGAGAAGTCAGGGGGCTACGAAGGCCTGAGACCCGGGGTGAGGGGACTGGGCTTAACCCGCATCGTCACCAGGGCTGCTTCATGGAAGAGGGGTATGATGAAGATGTGTTTCTGGAGAGGAAAACAAGAGAGGGGCAGGGATACAGAGCAGTGAGGTCATTGCAGGACAGCCGGACAGAAGGTGGGAAGTCTGCAGCAGGGAGGGATGCTCAGAATCCAAGCTTGAGGGCTGATGAGTTCAAACCTGAGTTCCACTCTCACTGCTGTATGACCTCGGGCAAGGTTTTAATGTCCCTGAGCTTCAGTTTCCTCCAGCTGTGAAAAGGAAGATAATAGCAATGACTAAACAAGGTTATCTTGGGGACAAAATGGAATGCAGAAGCGAGGCACCGGGCACTATATGCCCTTCCATGCTATGAAAATTGATCTTGCCTGCTGAGACCTTGGGCTTCCCTGGTTGCTAAGACAGTAAAGAATCGACGTGCAATGCAGGAGACCGGGGTTCAATCTCTGGGTTGGAAAGATCTGCTGAAAAAGGGAATGGCTACCCACTCCAGTATTCTTGCCTAGGGAGTTCCATGGACAGAGGAGTCTGGCAGGCTAATGTCCATAGCATTGGCAAAGGTCGAATATGACTGAGCGACTAACACTTTTCTGAGACCTTGGACTTCCTTTCTAGGTTGCAGGTGGAAGTGGTGTTTGTAAGACAGCCACTCTGGAGCAGTCCTTCATGCTCGGGACATCTGTCTGCATGTCTCAGGATCAAATCATGGTCCTACAGACTGCCGACGTGTATTTGATAGACTGCCATTTCCAAAGGTTTCTGTTGATAGTATGATGAGTAATAGTTCTGTTCCTGGAGAATGATTTTAAAAGGAAGCCAGCGTATCTGCTGCTGCATATTAAAAAGCAAGATTTCCCTGTCGTAAAAATAGTTACTGCTTGTGTAGAACCTACCAAGTGACAGGCACCATGTCAAGTGCTTTCCTCGTATCCTCTTGAAGCCTTACAATAATTTGCAAGGCAGGCATTTGTGGCCTCATTTTGTAGATGAAAAATGAGGCTTGGTGATATAAGGTCCAAGGCCTTGGAGCCACAAGTGTGGCTGACATCACTTAATATCCTTTTCTGTTTTGTGTTTTCCAACCTCACTTTTTTTTTTTTTGGTTTAAAAAACCCATTGTTTAATATGGTTCAACTTCTTGTTCTTTAAACAATAGCTATTGGTTAGCATTTTTGTTTTGAGGGAAGGAAACATTTTCTGCAGCATTGTCTTTATAGGTAAAGCAATTCTTAAAATTTTTAATTGCTACCATATGTTGTTGATTCTTGATCTTATTTGCCAAGTCCTCCAGGAGGAGCCAGGGTAGCTCACAAAAGGAAGAGGGGACAATCCACATTTCCTGTCGAATCCCATCAATCTAATCCCATCAGATGGAGTTAAGTGTATGAATATCCTGATATGATGAGCACACACACACACGTGTTGAGATTTTGTGCCTGCGTTTCAGTACACACACAGACATCAGGGAATGCACATACCTGTTGCACTATGCACGTGGGTCTTGATGTACATGGAGATATGCATATCATGACATGCTTATATCAAGACACACAGAACATACATACCGAGACATGAATATCACGACATGGAGATGTCGCGACAACACGCTTGTCGAGACATGCATGACGCATACTGCAACACGCACACAGGTGTTGTGACTTGAAAGCACATGTCAAGGTGTACACATGAGCGTCTTGACATGAAGCATGTCTAGACATGCGTGGGCACTGTAATATGTGTGCCAAGGTCACAACACAGACAGGCATATTGTTGCACACATATGTCATGACACATGGAAATATCATGACCCTCACAGGTGTTGTGACACGCTCATAGATGTCGTGGTGTCAACTGTGTGTTGAGGTGTGACCACATATATGTTGAGATATGCCTGTGCATGTCAAAATATGCATGTCAAGATAGGCACACCATTCACACATTGATATACATGTATGTATATAGATATTTATATCTGAGACCCCATGGACTGCAGCACACCAGGCTCCCCTGTCCTCCACTATCGCCCTGAGTTTTTGCAAACTCACATCCATTGAGTTGGTGATGCCATCTAACCATATCACCCTCTGCCACCCCCTTCTCCTCTTGCCTTCAATCTTTCCCAGCATTTCAAGGTCTTTTCCAGCGAGTTGGCTCTTTGCATCAGGTGGCCAAAGTACTGGAGCTTCAGCTTCAGCATCAGTCCTTCCATTGAAAATTCAGGGTTGATTTCTTTTAGGATTGACTGGTTTGATCTCCTTGCTGTCCATGGGACTCTCAAGCATCTTCTCCAGCACCACAGTTCCAGTTCAGAGGGTTGGCAATTTGAACTTGAGACAGCTGTCACTGAAGTCACTTGTGAGGATGCATTTGTGTGGTGCCTTGACACTTGAACTTGATGGTCTGATTGTCTCACTCTTGTTCCTGGAAGGGGCACTGCCTATTGGCTTGGAAACCTTACTTCTCCCCGATGAGCCTCACATCCTCCAGGAAGCACTTCTGTAAATGGCCACTTCAGGACTTCCTGCAAAAGTAGAAGCCCTCTGGGAACACAGTCCTCTTGGATTGGGTTGATGGGATTAGATTTCTAGAAATCAGGGCCTTTGCAGGAATTTTCTTGGAACTCTGATTCCCATTCACGTCTTTGATTTGGGAAAAATTAATCCACTTAAGGATGAAAAATTGATCCTCTAATTCTTAAAACTCCACTGAAATGAATTGCTCTGTGTTTCTTAGCTCATCTTTGTTACTGCCAAGAGCTAGGTTGTAGCAGTTGAACAGTGTGGAGGTTAGGGGCACCAACCCGCTGTGCAGTGGAAAATCCACAAATCCATGTATAACTTCACGTCTCCCCATATCTGCAATTCTGCATTCCCAGATTCAACAGTCATGGGTGGTGTAATACCATGGTCAAAAAGAAAAAAAAAAAAAATCCTTGTATAAGTAGACTCATGCTGTTCAATCCTATGCTGTTCAGGGGTCCACGGTAAGTAATTACAGCTTGGAGTTTTGGCGCATTGATAATTCTATTTATTTATTTTAAGGTACTGACTGTTTTAATTATTTATCTTAATTTTTTGGTCACAGCATGCGGGATCTTAGTTCCCTGACCAGGGATTAAGCCTGTACCCCCTGCATTGGAAGCATGGAGTATTTACCACTGAAGTCTCAGGGAATTCCCCATTCATCATTTTACAAGATGTTATGGAAGGGCCAACTGACCACGCTTCCCTCAGCTGGGCAGCAAGGACTCCCTTGAAGTGACCCCTGGATGCTGCTACTTCATCCCACAACCCCCTCTACCCACCTGGTACAAAGCAACCGCTCTATTCAGCCACCTCCCTTAATGGGAGGAGAGTTTGTTTAAATATGGGCATGTTAATGGCTGTGAAGTGCTTTGAAAGCACCTTTGTTAACCATTTGTGTTAACACTGTTAACCTCTGTTGAAGATTTCCCCTTGGACTGCAGCTCAGGAGAGCGGAGTTTCATTGCCCTGGCACAAGGGAAACGATTTCTTTCTATTTAAAGGCAGCGATGATGCTTTACGAGGGTGCCCTTCACTTGCTCAGATATTAAAGGACAATAAATCAAAATTCAGCACTGTGGACGAGCCACACTCCATCAACAGTGAGAGAATCCCTTGTAGATATCCTGCTGAATTGCCCTTGACCCTTGTACTCAGGAGCCCTAAGGGAATTTGAAATGTGACAGAGAGAGGCTGAGAGGTGCAGGCGGGAGGAAGCAAGGTTTGTGATTTTGGTTTCCCTGATCCAGGGGGAACCCATGGCTGCTGGAGCCAACAGGACAGGCCGGCTGGCTGGGTGCTCGACTCTCAGGGGTGGGCTGGAGCCCGTGATTTCACATCCCGCATCTTAGCATCGCTTTTCTCAGACCAGGTATCCTGGAGGCTGAGAATGTTCTATACCTTCAAGAATGAAAACCCCAACAGGGAAATCAACGCTCCTCTTGTGGGACCAAGAAGAGGAGAGGGGAATAGAGGTACTTTGTGAATAGTTGCTCTCATTTATGACCTGGAATGGAAACGCCACTCAGAGACAACACAGCTGGCGTATCAGTCAGCTCAGCCATCACAACGAAACACTGCAGACCTGGCGGCTTAAACAACTGACATTTATGTTCTCCGCTTCTGGAGGCTGGAGTTCTGAGATTAAGGTGTTGGCGAGGTTGGTTTCTCCTGAGGCTGATCTTGGTTGCAGATGGCCACATTCTAGCTGTGTTCCCCACATGATCTTTGTTTGTTTTGCAGATTTCCTCTTCTTGTAAGGATACCAGTCAATTGGGTTGGGGCTCACCCTAATGATCTCATTTTATTGTAGTTATTTATAATAACTTAATCGGGCTTCCCCGGTGACTCGGACGGTAAAGAATCTGCCTTCAATGCGGGAGACCCAGGTTCGATTCCTGGGTTGGGAAGATCCCCTGGAGAAGGGAATGGCTACCCACTTTAGTATTCTTGCCTGGAGAATTCCATGAACAGAGGAGCCTGGCAGGCTACAGTAACTTAATTACCTCTTTAAAGACCCTATCTCCCAATGCAGTCATATTCTGGGCAACTGGGGTTTAGCCCTCTAACAAATACATTTTTGGGGAGGGAATACTCTCCAGCCCATTACAGCCAGATTGGGAAAGAGAACACAAGAGGAAGTGACAGAGACCCTGGGCATTTCCTGGAAGCTCCATTTCTTGACGTGGCAGGGTGTGGACCAGGATCTGACCTCACGCTTGGTGGCCATGGGACCCCTGGTCTTCTTGGTGCCTCCCGAGGAGGGCAGGCAGCCTCCATGGGGACTCACAGCCTTGTCCTCACTGACCCTGCTTTGACTGAGCCCCTTTGCTTGGTCCCGTGAAGCAGGTAATATGATCAGGGCTGGGTCTGCATAGGCTGAGGGGGTCCCTTGATGCCAGGTCACATGCCAGGGGCACAGGGAGATGTACCAGCCTCCCTGGGCCCATGGGCTGGCAGGGGAAGGAGCACACCCTCAAAGCAAGAGACTGCGGGAAGCCTCCCCTGTGTGCTGTCAGTGCAAGACCTCAGAGAAAGGAGAGGGTGGTGGGGCAGACGGTCCTGGAGGGAGCCTGACCTGGTCTTTTTTTTTTCAAATGTTAACAGAGTTTACATTGCCAACAAAGGTCCGTCTAGTCAAAGCTATGGTTTTTCCGGTAGTCATGTATGGATGTGAGAGTTGGACTATAAAGAAAGCTGAGCGCTGAAGAATTGATGCTTTTGAGCTGGGGTGTTGGAGAAGACTCTTGAGAGTCCCTTGGACTGCAAGGCAATCCAACCAGTCCCTCCTAAAGGAAATCAGTCCTGAATATGTTAGGACCAAACGGAAGCCAGGACAGACACTCAGGGGGAGGCTAGGCCGGAGAAAAGCTGAGGCTCTGGGAACTCCCGCAGGCAGTGTAGCTCGACCAATCAGAAAAATCCCCATAGCCCCCGCCTGCGCCAGACCCGAGCCAATCCAGGTAGGGATGCGAGGTTTAAAAGTCCCGCGTGCGCGTATGGTTTAACCAATCAGCTATGCTGTTACAGAAACAAAGAACCGTCTGTAT